>NC_030387.2:16468113-16543687 GCF_001625215.2 Daucus carota subsp. sativus | reverse complement strand
TAGCTTCATTAGACTCGTTTGAAGTGGAAAACAATTGTAGCTTCATTTTCGGTTGTTTAAAATTGGAATCAACTTGTAGTTTCATTCTTGACTCGTTTGAGCCTGAGGAAACAACTTGTTGCTTCATTATTGGCTAGATTGAAGTTGGAAACAACATGTAGCTTCATTCTAGACTCGTTTGAAGTTGAAAACAACTTGTAGCTTCATTTTCAGTTGTTTAAAATTAGAATCAACTTTTAGTTTCATTCTTGACTCGTTTCAGCCTGTAAACAACTTGTTGCTTCATTTATGGCTAGATCGAAGTTGGAAACAACTTGTAGCTTCATTCTAGACTCGTTTGAATTTTGAACAACAACTTGTAGTTTCATTCTTGACTCGTTTGAGCCCGGAACAACTTGTTGCTTCATTATTGGCTGGATTGAAGTTGGAAACAACTTGTAGCTTCATTCCAGACTCGTTTGAAGTTGAAAACAACTTGTAGCTTCATTTTCGTTGTTTAAAATTAGAATCAACTTGTAGTTTCATTCTTGACTCGTTTGAGCCTGTAAACAACTTGTTGCTTCATTATTGGCTAGATTGAAGTTGGAAACAACTTGTAGCTTCATTCTAGACTCGTTTGAAGTGGAAAACAATTTGTAGCTTCATTTTCGGTTGTTTAAAATTAGAATCAACTTGTAGTTTCATTCTTGACTCGTTTGAGCCGGGAAACAACTTGTTGCTTCATTATTGGCTGGATTGAAGTTGGAACCAACTTGTAGCTTCATTCCAGACTCGTTTGAAGTTGAAAACAACTTGTAGCTTCATTTTCAGTTGTTTAAAATTAGAATCAACTTGTAGTTTCATTCTTGACTCGTTTGAGCCTGTAAACAACTTGTTGCTTCATTATTGGCTAGATTGAAGTTGGAAACAACTTGTAGCTCATTCTAGACTCGTTTGAAGTTTGAGTTGAAAACAACTTGTAGCTTCATTTTCGGTTGTTTAAAATTAGAATCAACTTGTAGTTTCATTCTTGACTCGTTTGAGCCCGGAAAACAACTTGTTGCTTCATTATTGGCTGGATTGACGTTTGAAGTTGGAAACAACTTGTAGCTTCATTCCAGACTCGTTTGAAGTTGAAACAACTTGTAGCTTCATTTTCGGTTGTTTAAATTAGAATCAACTTTAGTTTCATTCTTGACTCGTTTCAGCCTGTGAAACAACTTTTGCTTCATTATTGGCTAGATCGAAGTTGGAAACAACTTTTAGCTTCATTCTAGACTCGTTGAATTTGAAAACAATTTGTAGTTTCATTCTTGACTCGTTTGAGCCCGGAAACAACTTGTTGTTTCATTATTGGCTGGATTGAAGTTGGAAACGACTTGTAGCTTCATTCAGACTCGTTTGAAGTTGAACACAACTTGTAGCTTCATTTTCGGTTGTTTAAAATTAGAATCAACTTGTAGTTTCATTCTTGACTCGTTTGAGCCTGTAAACAACTTGTTGCTTCATTATTGGTTAGATTGAAGTTGGAAACAACTTGTAGCTTCATTCTAGACTCGTTTGAAGTGGAAAACAATTTGTAGCTTCATTTTCGGTTGTTTAAAATTAGAATCAACTTGTAGTTTCATTCTTGACTCGTTTGAGCCCTGGAAACAACTTGTTGCTTCATTATTGGCTGGATTGAAGTTGGAAACAACATGTAGCTTCATTCCAGACTCGTTTGAAGTTGAAAACAACTTGTAGCTTCATTTTCGGTGTTTAAAATTAGAATCAACTTGTAGTTTCATTCTTGACTCGTTTGAGCCTGTAAACAACTTGTTGCTTCATTATTGGCTAGATTGAAGTTGGATAACTTGTAGCTTCATTCTAGACTCGTTTGAAGTTGAAAACAATTTGTAGCTTCATTTTCGGTTGTTTAAAATTAGAATCAACTTGTAGTTTCATTCTTGACTCGTTTGAGCCGGAAACAAACTTGTTGCTTCATTATTGGCTGGATTGAAGTTGGAAACAACATGTAGCTTCATTCCAGACTCGTTTGAAGTTGAAAACAACTTGTAGCTTCATTTTCGGTTGTTTAAAATTAGAATCAACTTTTAGTTTCATTCTTGACTCGTTTGAGCCTGTAAAAACTTGTTGCTTCATTATTGGCTAGATCGAAGTTGGAAACAACTTGTAGCTTCATTCTAGACTCGTTTGAAGTTGAAAACAA
This sequence comes from Daucus carota subsp. sativus, assembly GCF_001625215.2. Lineage (NCBI taxonomy): Eukaryota > Viridiplantae > Streptophyta > Magnoliopsida > Apiales > Apiaceae > Daucus > Daucus carota. Next base: position 16,541,499 of record NC_030387.2, on the reverse strand, counting down.
TTTGTAGTTTCATTCTTGACTCGTTTGAGCCCGGAAAACAACTTGTTGTTTCATATTGGCTGGATTGAAGTTGGAAACGACTTGTAGCTTCATTCCAGACTCGTTTGAAGTTGAACACAACTTGTAGCTTCATTTTCGGTTGTTTAAATTAGAATCAACTTGTAGTTTCATTCTTGACTCGTTTGAGCCTGTAAACAACTTGTTGCTTCATTATTGGTTAGATTGAAGTTGGAAACAACTTGTAGCTTCATTCTAGACTCGTTTGAAGTTGAAAACAATTTGTAGCTTCATTTTCGGTTGTTTAAAATTAGAATCAACTTGTAGTTTCATCTTGACTCGTTTGAGCCCGGAAACAACTTGTGCTTCATTATTGGCTGGATTGAAGTTGGAAACAACATGTAGCTTCATTCCAGACTCGTTTGAAGTTGAAAACAACTTGTAGCTTCATTTTCGGTTGTTTAAAATTAGAATCAACTTGTAGTTTCATTCTTGACTCGTTTCAGCCTGTAAACAACTTGTTGCTTCATTATTGGCTAGATCGAAGTTGGAAACAACTTGTAGCTTCATTCTAGACTCGTTTGAAGTTGAAACAATTTGTAGTTTCATTCTTGACTCGTTTGAGCCCGGAAACAACTTGTTGTTTCATTATTGGCTGGATTGAAGTTGGAAACACTTGTAGCTTCATTCCAGACTCGTTTGAAGTTGAAAACAACTTGTAGCTTCATTTTCGGTTGTTTAAAATTAGAATCAACTTGTAGTTTCATTCTTGACTCGTTTGAGCCTGTAAACAACTTGTTGCTTCATTATTGGCTAGATTGAAGTTGGAAACAACTTGTAGCTTCATTCTAGACTCGTTTGAAGTGGAAAACAATTTGTAGCTTCATTTTCGGTTGTTTAAAATTAGAATCAACTTGTAGTTTCATTCTTGACTCGTTTGAGCCCGGAAACAACTTGTTGCTTCATTATTGGCTGGATTGAAGTTGGAAACAACTTGTAGCTTCATTCCAGACTCGTTTGAAGTTGAAAACAACTTGTAGCTTCATTTTCAGTTGTTTAAAATTAGAATCAACTTGTAGTTTCATTCTTGACTCGTTTGAGCCTGTAAACAACTTGTTGCTTCATTATTGGCTAGATTGAAGTTGGATACAACTTGTAGCTTCATTCTAGACTCGTTTGAAGTTGAAAACAATTTGTAGCTTCATTTTCGGTTGTTTAAAATTAGAATCAACTTGTAGTTTCATTCTTGACTCGTTTGAGCCCGGAAACAACTTGTTGCTTCATTATTGGCTGGATTGAAGTTGGAAACAACATTGTAGCTTCATTCCAGACTCGTTTGAAGTTGAAAACAACTTGTAGCTTCATTTTCAGTTGTTTAAAATTAGAATCAACTTGTAGTTTCATTCTTGACTCGTTTGAGCCTGTAAACAACATGTTGCTTCATTATTGGCTAGATCGAAGTTGGAAACAACTTGTAGCTTCATTCTAGACTCGTTTGAAGTTGAAAACAATTTGTAGTTTCATTCTTGACTCGTTTGAGCCCGGAAACAACTTCTTGTTTCATTATTGGCTGGATTGAAGTTGGAAAACGACTTGTAGCTTCATTCCAGACTCGTTTGAAGTTGAAACAACTTGTAGCTTCATTTTCGGTTGTTTAAAATTAGAATCAACTTGTAGTTTCATTCTTGACTCGTTTGAGCCTGTAAACAACTTGTTGCTTCATTATTGGCTAGATCGAAGTTGGAAACAACTTGTAGCTTCATTCTAGACTCGTTTGAAGTTGAAAACAATTTGTAGTTTCATTCTTGACTCGTTTGAGCCCGGAAACAACTTGTTGTTTCATTATTGGCTGGATTGAAGTTGGAAACAACTTGTAGCTTCATTCCAGACTCGTTTGAAGTTGAACACAACTTGTAGCTTCATTTTCGGTTGTTTAAAATTAGAATCAACTTGTAGTTTCATTCTTGACTCGTTTGAGCCTGTAAACAACTTGTTGCTTCATTATTGGTAGATTGAAGTTGGAAACAACTTGTAGCTTCATTCTAGACTCGTTTGAAGTGGAAAACAATTTGTAGCTTCATTTTCGGTTGTTTAAAATTAGAATCAACTTGTAGTTTCATTCTTGACTCGTTTGAGCCCGGAAACAACTTGTTGCTTCATTATTGGCTGGATTGAAGTTGGAAACAACATCTAGCTTCATTCCAGACTCGTTTGAAGTTGAAAACAACTTGTAGCTTCATTTTCAGTTGTTTAAAATTAGAATCAACTTGTAGTTTCATTCTTGACTCGTTTGAGCCTGTAAACAACTTGTTGCTTCATTATTGGCTAGATTGAAGTTGGAAACAACTTGTAGCTTCATTCTAGACTCGTTTGAAGTTGAAAACAATTGTAGCTTCATTTTCGGTTGTTTAAAATTAGAATCAACTTGTAGTTTCATTCTTGACTCGTTTGAGCCGGAAACAACTTGTTGCTTCATTATTGGCTGGATTGAAGTTGGAAACAACATGTAGCTTCATTCCAGACTCGTTTGAAGTTGAAAACAACTTGTAGCTTCATTTTCAGTTGTTTAAAATTAGAATCAACTTGTAGTTTCATTCTTGACTCGTTTGAGCCTGTAAACAACTTGTTGCTTCATTATTGGCTAGATTGAAGTTGGAAACAACTTGTAGCTTCATTCCAGACTCGTTTGAAGTTGAAAACAATTTGTAGCTTCATTTTCGGTTGTTTAAAATTAGAATCAACTTGTAGTTTCATTCTTGACTCGTTTGAGCCTGTAAACAACTTGTTGCTTCATTATTGGCTAGATTGAAGTGGATACAACTTGTAGCTTCATTCTAGACTCGTTTGAAGTTGAAACCAATTTGTAGCTTCATTTTCGGTTGTTTAAAATTAGAATCAACTTGTAGTTTCATTCTTGACTCGTTTGAGCCCGGAAACAACTTGTTGCTTCATTATTGGCTGGATTGAAGTTGGAAACAACTTGTAGCTTCATTCCAGACTCGTTTGAAGTTGAAAACAACTTGTAGCTTCATTTCAGTTGTTTAAAATTAAATCAACTTGTAGTTTCATTCTTGACTCGTTTGAGCCTGTAAACAACTTGTTGCTTCATTATTGGCTAGATTGAAGTTGGAAACAACTTGTAGCTTCATTCTAGACTCGTTTGAAGTTGAAAACAATTTGTAGTTTCATTCTTGACTCGTTTGAGCCCGGAAACAACTTGTTGCTTCATTATTGGCTAGATTGAAGTTGGAAACAACTTGTAGCTTCATTCCTAGACTCGTTTGAAGTTGAAACCAATTTGTAGCTTCATTTTCGGTTGTTTAAAATTAGAATCAACTTGTAGTTTCATTCTTGACTCGTTTGAGCCCGGAAACAACTTGTTGCTTCATTATTGGCTGGATTGAAGTTGGAAACAACATGTAGCTTCATTCCAGACTCGTTTGAAGTTGAAAACAACTTGTAGCTTCATTTTCAGTTGTTTAAAATTAGAATCAACTTGTAGTTTCATTCTTGACTCGTTTGAGCCCGGAAACAACTTGTTGCTTCATTATTGGCTGGATTGAAGTTGGAAACAACATGTAGCTTCATTCCAGACTCGTTTGAAGTTGAAAACAACTTGTAGCTTCATTTTCAGTTGTTTAAAATTAGAATCAACTTGTAGTTTCATTCTTGACTCGTTTGAGCCTGTAAACAACATGTTGCTTCATTATTGGCTAGATTGAAGTTGGATGCAACTTGTAGCTTCATTCTAGACTCGTTTGAAGTTGAAAACAATTTGTAGCTTCATTTTCGGTTGTTTAAAATTAGAATCAACTTGTAGTTTCATTCTTGACTCGTTTGAGCCTGTAAACAACTTGTTGCTTCATTATTGGCTAGATTGAAGTTGGATACAACTTGTAGCTTCATTCTAGACTCGTTTGAAGTTGAAACCAATTTGTAGCTTCATTTTCGGTTGTTTAAAATTAGAATCAACTTGTAGTTTCATTCTTGACTCGTTTGAGCCCGGAAACAACTTGTTGCTTCATTATTGGCTGGATTGAAGTTGGAAACAACTTGTAGCTTCATTCCAGACTCGTTTGAAGTTGAAAACAACTTGTAGCTTCATTTTCAGTTGTTTAAAATTAGAATCAACTTGTAGTTTCATTCTTGACTCGTTTGAGCCTGTAAACAACTTGTTGCTTCATTATTGGCTAGATCGAAGTTGGAAACAACTTGTAGCTTCATTCTAGACTCGTTTGAAGTTGAAAACAATTTGTAGTTTCATTCTTGACTCGTTTGAGCCCGGAAACAACTTGTTGTTTCATTATTGGCTGGATTGAAGTTGGAAACGACTTGTAGCTTCATTCCAGACTCGTTTGATGTTGAACACAACTTGTAGCTTCATTTTCGGTTGTTTAAAATTAGAATCAACTTGTAGTTTCATTCTTGACTCGTTTGAGCCTGTAAACAACTTGTTGCTTCATTATTGGTTAGATTGAAGTTGGAAACAACTTGTAGCTTCATTCTAGACTCGTTTGAAGTGGAAAACAATTTGTAGCTTCATTTTCGGTTGTTTAAAATTAGAATCAACTTGTAGTTTCATTCTTGACTCGTTTGAGCCTGGAAACAACTTGTTGCTTCATTATTGGCTGGATTGAAGTTGGAAACAACATGTAGCTTCATTCCAGACTCGTTTGAAGTTGAAAACAACTTGTAGCTTCATTTTCAGTTGTTTAAAATTAGAATCAACTTGTAGTTTCATTCTTGACTCGTTTGAGCCTGTAAACAACTTGTTGCTTCATTATTGGCTAGATTGAAGTTGGATGCAACTTGTAGCTTCATTCTAGACTCGTTTGAAGTTGAAAACAATTTGTAGCTTCATTTTCGGTTGTTTAAAATTAGAATCAACTTGTAGTTTCATTCTTGAGTTGAAAACAATTGTAGTTTCATTCTTGACTCGTTTGAGCCCGGAAACAACTTGTTGCTTCATTATTGGCTGGATTGAAGTTGGAAACAACTTGTAGCTTCATTCCAGACTCGTTTGAAGTTGAAAACAACTTGTAGCTTCATTTTCAGTTGTTTAAAATTAGAATCAACTTTTAGTTTCATTCTTGACTCGTTTGAGCCTGTAAACAACTGTTGCTTCATTATTGGCTAGATCGAAGTTGGAAACAACTTGTAGCTTCATTCTAGACTCGTTTGAAGTTGAAAACAATTTGTAGTTTCATTCTTGACTCGTTTGAGCCCGGAAACAACTTGTTGTTTCATTATTGGCTGGATTGAAGTTGGAAACGACTTGTAGCTTCATTCCAGACTCGTTTGAAGTTGAACACAACTTGTAGCTTCATTTTCGGTTGTTTAAAATTAGAATCAACTTGTAGTTTCATTCTTGACTCGTTTGAGCCTGTAAACAACTTGTTGCTTCATTATTGGCTAGATTGAAGTTGGAAACAACTTGTAGCTTCATTCTAGACTCGTTTGAAGTGGAAAACAATTTGTAGCTTCATTTTCGGTTGTTTAAAATTAGAATCAACTTGTAGTTTCATTCTTGACTCGTTTGAGCCCGGAAACAACTTGTTGCTTCATTATTGGCTGGATTGAAGTTGGAAACAACATGTAGCTTCATTCCAGACTCGTTTGAAGTTGAAAACAACTTGTAGCTTCATTTTCAGTTGTTTAAAATTAGAATCAACTTGTAGTTTCATTCTTGACTCGTTTGAGCCTGTAAACAACTTGTTGCTTCATTATTGGCTAGATCGAAGTTGGAAACAACTTGTAGCTTCATTCTAGACTCGTTTGAAGTTGAAAACAATTTGTAGTTTCATTCTTGACTCGTTTGAGCCCGGAAACAACTTGTTGTTTCATTATTGGCTGGATTGAAGTTGGAAACAACTTGTAGCTTCATTCCAGACTCGTTTGAAGTTGAAAACAACTTGTAGCTTCATTTTCGGTTGTTTAAAATTAGAATCAACTTGTAGTTTCATTCTTGACTCGTTTGAGCCTGTAAACAACTTGTTGCTTCATTATTGGTTAGATTGAAGTTGGAAACAACTTGTAGCTTCATTCTAGACTCGTTTGAAGTGGAAAACAATTTGTAGCTTCATTTTCGGTTGTTTAAAATTAGAATCAACTTGTAGTTTCATTCTTGACTCGTTTGAGCCCGGAAACAACTTGTTGCTTCATTATTGGCTGGATTGAAGTTGGAAACAACATGTAGCTTCATTCAGACTCGTTTGAAGTTGAAAACAACTTGTAGCTTCATTTTCAGTTGTTTAAAATTAGAATCAACTTGTAGTTTCATTCTTGACTCGTTTGAGCCTGTAAACAACTTGTTGCTTCATTATTGGCTAGATTGAAGTTGGAAACAACTTGTAGCTTCATTCTAGACTCGTTTGAAGTTGAAAACAATTTGTAGCTTCATTTTCGGTTGTTTAAAATTAGAATCAACTTGTAGTTTCATTCTTGACTCGTTTGAGCCTGTAAACAACTTGTTGCTTCATTATTGGCTAGATTGAAGTTGGAAACAACTTGTAGCTTCATTCTAGACTCGTTTGAAGTTGAAAACCAATTGTAGCTTCATTTTTCGGTTGTTTAAAATTAGAATCAACTTGTAGTTTCATTCTTGACTCGTTTGAGCCCGGAAACAACTTGTTGCTTCATTATTGGCTGGATTGAAGTTGGAAACAACATGTAGCTTCATTCCAGACTCGTTTGAAGTTGAAAACAACTTGTAGCTTCATTTTCAGTTGTTTAAAATTAAATCAACTTGCAGTTTCATTCTTGACTCGTTTGAGCCTGTAAACAACTTGTTGCTTCATTATTGGCTAGATTGAAGTTGGAAACAACTTGTAGCTTCATTCTAGACTCGTTTGAAGTTGAAAACAATTTGTAGTTTCATTCTTGACTCGTTTGAGCCCGGAAACAACTTGTTGCTTCATTATTGGCTAGATTGAAGTTGGAACAACTTGTAGCTTCATTCTAGACTCGTTTGAAGTTGAAACCAATTTGTAGCTTCATTTTCGGTTGTTTAAATTAGAATCAACTTGTAGTTTCATTCTTGACTCGTTTGAGCCCGGAAACAACTTGTTGCTTCATTATTGGCTGGATTGAAGTTGGAAACAACATGTAGCTTCATTCCAGACTCGTTTGAAGTTGAAAACAACTTGTAGCTTCATTTTCAGTTGTTTAAAATTAGAATCAACTTGTAGTTTCATTCTTGACTCGTTTGAGCCCGGAAACAACTTGTTGCTTCATTATTGGCTGATTGAAGTTGGAAACAACTTGTAGCTTCATTCCAGACTCGTTTGAAGTTGAAAACAACTTGTAGCTTCATTTTCGGTTGTTTAAAATTAGAATCAACTTGTAGTTTCATTCTTGACTCGTTTGAGCCTGTAAACAACTTGTTGCTTCATTATTGGCTAGATTGAAGTTGGAAACAACTTGTAGCTTCATTCTAGACTCGTTTGAAGTTGAAAACAATTTGTAGCTTCATTTTCGGTTGTTTAAAATTAGAATCAACTTGTAGTTTCATTCTTGACTCGTTTGAGCCTGTAAACAACTTGTTGCTTCATTATTGGCTAGATTGAAGTTGGAAACAACTTGTAGCTTCATTCTAGACTCGTTTGAAGTTGAAAACAATTTGTAGCTTCATTTTCGGTTGTTTAAAATTAGAATCAACTTGTAGTTTCATTCTTGACTCGTTTGAGCCCGGAAACAACTTGTTGCTTCATTATTGGCTGGATTGAAGTTGGAAACAACATGTAGCTTCATTCCAGACTCGTTTGAAGTTGAAAACAACTTGTAGCTTCATTTTCAGTTGTTTAAAATTAGAATCAACTTGTAGTTTCATTCTTGACTCGTTTGAGCCTGTAAACAACTTGTTGCTTCATTATTGGCTAGATCGAAGTTGGAAACAACTTGTAGCTTCATTCTAGACTCGTTTGAAGTTGAAAACAATTTGTAGTTTCATTCTTGACTCGTTTGAGCCCGGAAACAACTTGTTGTTTCATTATTGGCTGGATTGAAGTTGGAAACGACTTGTAGCTTCATTCCAGACTCGTTTGAAGTTGAACACAACTTGTAGCTTCATTTTCGGTTGTTTAAAATTAGAATCAACTTGTAGTTTCATTCTTGACTCGTTTGAGCCTGTAAACAACTTGTTGCTTCATTATTGGTTAGATTGAAGTTGGAAACAACTTGTAGCTTCATTCTAGACTCGTTTGAAGTGGAAAACAATTTGTAGCTTCATTTTCGGTTGTTTAAAATTAGAATCAACTTGTAGTTTCATTCTTGACTCGTTTGAGCCCGGAAACAACTTGTTGCTTCATTATTGGCTGGATTGAAGTTGGAAACAACATCTAGCTTCATTCCAGACTCGTTTGAAGTTGAAAACAACTTGTAGCTTCATTTTCAGTTGTTTAAAATTAGAATCAACTTGTAGTTTCATTCTTGACTCGTTTGAGCCTGTAAACAACTTGTTGCTTCATTATTGGCTAGATTGAAGTTGGATGCAACTTGTAGCTTCATTCTAGACTCGTTTGAAGTTGAAAACAATTTGTAGCTTCATTTTCGGTTGTTTAAAATTAGAATCAACTTGTAGTTTCATTCTTGACTCGTTTGAGCCTGTAAACAACTTGTTGCTTCATTATTGGCTAGATTGAAGTTGGATACAACTTGTAGCTTCATTCTAGACTCGTTTGAAGTTGAAAACAATTTGTAGCTTCATTTTCGGTTGTTTAAAATTAGAATCAACTTGTAGTTTCATTCTTGACTCGTTTGAGCCCGGAAACAACTTGTTGCTTCATTATTGGCTGGATTGAAGTTGGAAACAACTGTAGCTTCATTCCAGACTCGTTTGAAGTTGAAAACAACTTGTAGCTTCATTTTCAGTTGTTTAAAATTAGAATCAACTTGTAGTTTCATTCTTGACTCGTTTGAGCCTGTAAACAACTGTTGCTTCATTATTGGCTAGATCGAAGTTGGAAACAACTTGTAGCTTCATTCTAGACTCGTTTGAAGTTGAAAACAATTTGTAGTTTCATTCTTGACTCGTTTGAGCCCGGAAACAACTTGTTGTTTCATTATTGGCTGGATTGAAGTTGGAAACAACTTGTAGCTTCATTCCAGACTCGTTTGAAGTTGAAACACAACTTGTAGCTTCATTTTCGGTTGTTTAAAATTAGAATCAACTTGTAGTTTCATTCTTGACTCGTTTGAGCCTGGAAACAACTTGTTGCTTCATTATTGGCTGGATTGAAGTTGGAAACAACTTGTAGCTTCATTCCAGACTCGTTTGAAGTTGAAAACAACTTGTAGCTTCATTTTCGGTTGTTTAAAATTAGAATCAACTTGTAGTTTCATTCTTGACTCGTTTGAGCCCGGAAACAACTTGTTGCTTCATTATTGGCTGGATTGAAGTTGGAAACAACATGTAGCTTCATTCCAGACTCGTTTGAAGTTGAAAACAACTTGTAGCTTCATTTTCAGTTGTTTAAAATTAGAATCAACTTGTAGTTTCATTCTTGACTCGTTTGAGCCTGTAAACAACTTGTTGCTTCATTATTGGCTAGATTGAAGTTGGATGCAACTTGTAGCTTCATTCTAGACTCGTTTGAAGTTGAAAACAATTTGTAGCTTCATTTTCGGTTGTTTAAAATTAGAATCAACTTGTAGTTTCATTCTTGACTCGTTTGAGCCTGTAAAAACTTGTTGCTTCATTATTGGCTGGATTGAAGTTGGAAACAACTTGTAGCTTCATTCCAGACTCGTTTGAAGTTGAAAACAACTTGTAGCTTCATTTTCAGTTGTTTAAAATTAGAATCAACTTGTAGTTTCATTCTTGACTCGTTTGAGCCTGTAAACAACATGTTGCTTCATTATTGGCTAGATCGAAGTTGGAAACAACTTGTAGCTTCATTCTAGACTCGTTTGAAGTTGAAAACAATTTGTAGTTTCATTCTTGACTCGTTTGAGCCCGGAAACAACTTGTTGCTTCATTATTGGCTGGATTGAAGTTGGAAACAACTTGTAGCTTCATTCCAGACTCGTTTGAAGTTGAAACAACTTGTAGCTTCATTTTCGGTTGTTTAAAATTAGAATCAACTTGTAGTTTCATTCTTGACTCGTTTGAGCCCGGAAACAACTTGTTGCTTCATTATTGGCTGGATTGAAGTTGGAAACAACTTGTAGCTTCATTCCAGACTCGTTTGAAGTTGAAAACAACTTGTAGCTTCATTTTCGGTTGTTTAAAATTAGAATCAACTTGTAGTTTCATTCTTGACTCGTTTGAGCCCGGAAACAACTTGTTGCTTCATTATTGGCTGGATTGAAGTTGGAAACAACATGTAGCTTCATTCCAGACTCGTTTGAAGTTGAAAACAACTTGTAGCTTCATTTTCAGTTGTTTAAAATTAGAATCAACTTGTAGTTTCATTCTTGACTCGTTTGAGCCTGTAAACAACTTGTTGCTTCATTATTGGCTAGATTGAAGTTGGATGCAACTTGTAGCTTCATTCTAGACTCGTTTGAAGTTGAAAACAATTTGTAGCTTCATTTTCGGTTGTTTAAAATTAGAATCAACTTGTAGTTTCATTCTTGACTCGTTTGAGCCTGTAAACAACTTGTTGCTTCATTATTGGCTAGATTGAAGTTGGATACAACTTGTAGCTTCATTCTAGACTCGTTTGAAGTTGAAAACAATTTGTAGCTTCATTTTCGGTTGTTTAAAATTAGAATCAACTTGTAGTTTCATTCTTGACTCGTTTGAGCCCGGAAACAACTTGTTGCTTCATTATTGGCTGGATTGAAGTTGGAAACAACTTGTAGCTTCATTCCAGACTCGTTTGAAGTTGAAAACAACTTGTAGCTTCATTTTCAGTTGTTTAAAATTAGAATCAACTTGCAGTTTCATTCTTGACTCGTTTGAGCCTGTAAACAACTTGTTGCTTCATTATTGGCTAGATTGAAGTTGGAAACAACTTGTAGCTTCATTCTAGACTCGTTTGAAGTTGAAAACAATTTGTAGTTTCATTCTTGACTCGTTTGAGCCCGGAAACAACTTGTTGTTTCATTATTGGCTGGATTGAAGTTGGAAACGACTTGTAGCTTCATTCCAGACTCGTTTGATGTTGAACACAACTTGTAGCTTCATTTTCGGTTGTTTAAAATTAGAATCAACTTGTAGTTTCATTCTTGACTCGTTTGAGCCTGTAAACAACTTGTTGCTTCATTATTGGCTAGATTGAAGTTGGAAACAACTTGTAGCTTCATTCTAGACTCGTTTGAAGTGGAAAACAATTTGTAGCTTCATTTTCGGTTGTTTAAAATTAGAATCAACTTGTAGTTTCATTCTTGACTCGTTTGAGCCCGGAAACAACTTGTTGCTTCATTATTGGCTGGATTGAAGTTGGAAACAACATCTAGCTTCATTCCAGACTCGTTTGAAGTTGAAAACAACTTGTAGCTTCATTTTCAGTTGTTTAAAATTAGAATCAACTTGTAGTTTCATTCTTGACTCGTTTGAGCCTGTAAACAACTTGTTGCTTCATTATTGGCTAGATTGAAGTTGGATGCAACTTGTAGCTTCATTCTAGACTCGTTTGAAGTTGAAAACAATTTGTAGCTTCATTTTCGGTTGTTTAAAATTAGAATCAACTTGTAGTTTCATTCTTGAGTTGAAAACAATTGTTGTTTCATTCTTGACTCGTTGAGTTGGAAACAACTTGTTGCTTCATTATTGGCTCGATTGAAGTTGGAAACAACTTGTAGCTTCATTCTAGACTCGTTTGAAGTTGAAAACAACTTGTAGTTTCATTCTTGACTCGTTTGAGCCCGGAAACAACTTGTTGCTTCATTATTGGCTAGATTGAAGTTGGAAACAACTTGTAGCTTCATTCTAGACTCGTTTGAAGTTGAAAACAACTTGTAGCTTCATTTTCGGTTGTTTAAAATTAGAATCAACTTGTAGTTTCATTCTTGACTCGTTTGAGCCTGGAAACAACTTGTTGCTTCATTATTGGCTGGATTGAAGTTGGAAACAACTTGTAGCTTCATTCCAGACTCGTTTGAAGTTGAAAACAACTTGTAGCTTCATTTTCGGTTGTTTAAAATTAGAATCAACTTGTAGTTTCATTCTTGACTCGTTTGAGCCCGGAAACAACTTGTTGCTTCATTATTGGCTGGATTGAAGTTGGAAACAACATGTAGCTTCATTCCAGACTCGTTTGAAGTTGAAAACAACTTGTAGCTTCATTTTCGTTGTTTAAAATTAGAATCAACTTGTAGTTTCATTCTTGACTCGTTTGAGCCTGTAAACAACTTGTTGCTTCATTATTGGCTAGATTGAAGTTGGAAACAACTTGTAGCTTCATTCTAGACTCGTTTGAAGTTGAAAACAATTTGTAGCTTCATTTTCGGTTGTTTAAAATTAGAATCAACTTGTAGTTTCATTCTTGACTCGTTTGAGCCTGTAAACAACTTGTTGCTTCATTATTGGCTAGATTGAAGTTGGAAACAACTTGTAGCTTCATTCTAGACTCGTTTGAAGTTGAAACCAATTTGTAGCTTCATTTTCGGTTGTTTAAAATTAGAATCAACTTGTAGTTTCATTCTTGACTCGTTTGAGCCCGGAAAACAACTTGTTGCTTCATTATTGGCTGGATTGAAGTTGGAAACAACATGTAGCTTCATTCCAGACTCGTTTGAAGTTGAAAACAACTTGTAGCTTCATTTTCAGTTGTTTAAAATTAGAATCAACTTGTAGTTTCATTCTTGACTCGTTTGAGCCTGTAAACAACTTGTTGCTTCATTATTGGCTAGATCGAAGTTGGAAACAACTTGTAGCTTCATTCTAGACTCGTTTGAAGTTGAAAACAATTTGTAGTTTCATTCTTGACTCGTTTGAGCCCGGAAACAACTTGTTGTTTCATTATTGGCTGGATTGAAGTTGGAAACGACTTGTAGCTTCATTCCAGACTCGTTTGAAGTTGAACACAACTTGTAGCTTCATTTTCGGTTGTTTAAAATTAGAATCAACTTGTAGTTTCATTCTTGACTCGTTTGAGCCTGTAAACAACTTGTTGCTTCATTATTGGCTAGATTGAAGTTGGAAACAACTTGTAGCTTCATTCTAGACTCGTTTGAAGTGGAAAACAATTTGTAGCTTCATTTTCGGTTGTTTAAAATTAGAATCAACTTGTAGTTTCATTCTTGACTCGTTTGAGCCCGGAAACAACTTGTTGCTTCATTATTGGCTGGATTGAAGTTGGAAACAACATGTAGCTTCATTCCAGACTCGTTTGAAGTTGAAAACAACTTGTAGCTTCATTTTCAGTTGTTTAAAATTAGAATCAACTTGTAGTTTCATTCTTGACTCGTTTGAGCCTGTAAACAACTTGTTGCTTCATTATTGGCTAGATTGAAGTTGGATGCAACTTGTAGCTTCATTCTAGACTCGTTTGAAGTTGAAAACAATTGTAGCTTCATTTTCGGTTGTTTAAAATTAGAATCAACTTGTAGTTTCATTCTTGAGTTGAAAACAATTGTAGTTCATTTGACTCGTTTGAGCCCGGAAACAACTTGTTGCTTCATTATTGGCTGGATTGAAGTTGGAAACAACTTGTAGCTTCATTCCAGACTCGTTTGAAGTTGAAAACAACTTGTAGCTTCATTTTCAGTTGTTTAAAATTAGAATCAACTTTTAGTTTCATTCTTGACTCGTTTCAGCCTGTAAACAACTGTTGCTTCATTATTGGCTAGATCGAAGTTGGAAACAACTTGTAGCTTCATTCTAGACTCGTTTGAAGTTGAAAACAATTTGTAGTTTCATTCTTGACTCGTTTGAGCCCGGAAACAACTTGTTGTTTCATTATTGGCTGGATTGAAGTTGGAAACGACTTGTAGCTTCATTCCAGACTCGTTTGAAGTTGAACACAACTTGTAGCTTCATTTTCGGTTGTTTAAAATTAGAATCAACTTGTAGTTTCATTCTTGACTCGTTTGAGCCTGTAAACAACTTGTTGCTTCATTATTGGTTAGATTGAATTTGGAAACAACTTGTAGCTTCATTCGAGACTCGTTTGAAGTGGAAACAATTTGTAGCTTCATTTTCGGTTGTTTAAAATTAGAATCAACTTGTAGTTTCATTCTTGACTCGTTTGAGCCCGGAAACAACTTGTTGCTTCATTATTGGCTGGATTGAAGTTGGAAACAACATGTAGCTTCATTCCAGACTCGTTTGAAGTTGAAAACAACTTGTAGCTTCATTTTCAGTTGTTTAAAATTAGAATCAACTTGTAGTTTCATTCTTGACTCGTTTGAGCCTGTAAACAACTTGTTGCTTCATTATTGGCTAGATTGAAGTTGGATGCAACTTGTAGCTTCATTCTAGACTCGTTTGAAGTTGAAAACAATTTGTAGCTTCATTTTCGGTTGTTTAAAATTAGAATCAACTTGTAGTTTCATTCTTGACTCGTTTGAGCCCGGAAACAACTTGTTGCTTCATTATTGGCTGGATTGAAGTTGGAAACAACATGTAGCTTCATTCCAGACTCGTTTGAAGTTGAAAACAACTTGTAGCTTCATTTTCAGTTGTTTAAAATTAGAATCAACTTGCAGTTTCATTCTTGACTCGTTTGAGCCTGTAAACAACTTGTTGCTTCATTATTGGCTAGATCGAAGTTGGAAACAACTTGTAGCTTCATTCTAGACTCGTTTGAAGTTGAAAACAATTTGTAGTTTCATTCTTGACTCGTTTGAGCCCGGAAACAACTTCTTGTTTCATTATTGGCTGGATTGAAGTTGGAAACGACTTGTAGCTTCATTCCAGACTCGTTTGAAGTTGAACACAACTTGTAGCTTCATTTTCGGTTGTTTAAAATTAGAATCAACTTGTAGTTTCATTCTTGACTCGTTTGAGCCCGGAAACAACTTGTTGTCATTATTGGCTGGATTGAAGTTGGAAACAACTTGTAGCTTCATTCCAGACTCGTTTGAAGTTGAAACAACTTGTAGCTTCATTTTCGGTTGTTTAAAATTAGAATCAACTTGTAGTTTCATTCTTGACTCGTTTGAGCCTGTAAACAACTTGTTGCTTCATTATTGGCTAGATTGAAGTTGGAAACAACTTGTAGCTTCATTCTAGACTCGTTTGAAGTTGAAAACAATTTGTAGCTTCATTTTCGGTTGTTTAAAATTAGAATCAACTTGTAGTTTCATTCTTGACTCGTTTGAGCCGGAAACAACTTGTTGCTTCATTATTGGCTGGATTGAATTGGAACAACATGTAGCTTCATTCCAGACTCGTTTGAAGTTGAAAACAACTTGTAGCTTCATTTTCAGTTGTTTAAAATTAGAATCAACTTGTAGTTTCATTCTTGACTCGTTTGAGCCTGTAAACAACTTGTTGCTTCATTATTGGCTAGATTGAAGTTGGAAACAACTTGTAGCTTCATTCTAGACTCGTTTGAAGTTGAAACAATTTGTAGCTTCATTTTCGGTTGTTTAAAATTAGAATCAACTTGTAGTTTCATTCTTAGTTGAAAACAATTTGTAGTTTCATTCTTGACTCGTTTGAGCCCGGAAACAACTTGTTGCTTCATTATTGGCTGGATTGAAGTTGGAAACAACTTGTAGCTTCATTCCAGACTCGTTTGAAGTTGAAAACAACTTGTAGCTTCATTTTCAGTTGTTTAAAATTAGAATCAACTTGTAGTTTCATTCTTGACTCGTTTGAGCCTGTAAACAACTTGTTGCTTCATTATTGGCTAGATCGAAGTTGGAAACAACTTGTAGCTTCATTCTAGACTCGTTTGAAGTTGAAAACAATTTGTAGTTTCATTCTTGACTCGTTTGAGCCCGGAAACAACTTGTTGTTTCATTATTGGCTGGATTGAAGTTGGAAACAACTTGTAGCTTCATTCCAGACTCGTTTGAAGTTGAACACAACTTGTAGCTTCATTTTCGGTTGTTTAAAATTAGAATCAACTTGTAGTTTCATTCTTGACTCGTTTGAGCCCGGAAACAACTTGTTGCTTCATTATTGGCTGGATTGAAGTTGGAAACAACATTAGCTTCATTCCAGACTCGTTTGAAGTTGAAAACAACTTGTAGCTTCATTTTCAGTTGTTTAAATTAGAATCAACTTGTAGTTTCATTCTTGACTCGTTTGAGCCTGTAAACAACTTGTTGCTTCATTATTGGCTAGATTGAAGTTGGAAACAACTTGTAGCTTCATTCTAGACTCGTTTGAAGTTGAAAACAATTTGTAGCTTCATTTTCGGTTGTTAAAATTAGAATCAACTTGTAGTTTCATTCTTGACTCGTTTGAGCCCGGAAACAACTTTTGCTTCATTATTGGCTGGATTGAAGTTGGAAACAACTTGTAGCTTCATTCCAGACTCGTTTGAAGTTGAAAACAACTTGTAGCTTCATTTTCAGTTGTTTAAAATTAGAATCAACTTGTAGTTTCATTCTTGACTCGTTTGAGCCTGTAAACAACTGTTGCTTCATTATTGGCTAGATCGAAGTTGGAAACAACTTGTAGCTTCATTCTAGACTCGTTTGAAGTTGAAAACAATTTGTAGTTTCATTCTTGACACGTTGAGCCCGGAAACAACTTGTTGTTTCATTATTGCTGGATTGAAGTTGGAAACGACTTGTAGCTTCATTCCAGACTCGTTTGAAGTTGAACACAACTTGTAGCTTCATTTTCGGTTGTTTAAAATTAGAATCAACTTGTAGTTTCATTCTTGACTCGTTTGAGCCCGGAAACAACTTGTTGTTTCATTATTGGCTGGATTGAAGTTGGAAACAACTTGTAGCTTCATTCCAGACTCGTTTGAAGTTGAACACAACTTGTAGCTTCATTTTCGGTTGTTTAAAATTAGAATCAACTTGTAGTTTCATTCTTGACTCGTTTGAGCCTGTAAACAACTTGTTGCTTCATTATTGGCTAGATTGAAGTTGGAAACAACTTGTAGCTTCATTCTAGACTCGTTTGAAGTTGAAAACAATTTGTAGCTTCATTTTCGGTTGTTTAAAATTAGAATCAACTTGTAGTTTCATTCTTGACTCGTTTGAGCCCGGAAACAACTTGTTGCTTCATTATTGGCTGGATTGAAGTTGGAAACAACATCTAGCTTCATTCCAGACTCGTTTGAAGTTGAAAACAACTTGTAGCTTCATTTTCGGTTGTTTAAAATTAGAATCAACTTGTAGTTTCATTCTTGACTCGTTTGAGCCTGTAAACAACTTGTTGCTTCATTATTGGCTGGATTGAAGTTGGAAACAAATTGTAGCTTCATTCTAGACTCGTTTGAAGTTGAAAACAACTTGTAGCTTCATTTTCGGTTGTTTAAAATTAGAATCAACTGTAGTTTCATTATTGTTGAAACTTGTAGTTTCATTCTTGACTCGTTTGAGCCCGAAAACAACTTGTTGCTTCATTATTGGCTGGATTGAAGTTGGAAACAACTTGTAGCTTCATTCCAGACTCGTTTGAAGTTGAAAACAACTTGTAGCTTCATTTTCAGTTGTTTAAAATTAGAATCAACTTTTAGTTTCATTCTTGACTCGTTTGAGCCTGTAAACAACTTGTTGCTTCATTATTGGCTAGATCGAAGTTGGAAACAACTTGTAGCTTCATTCTAGACTCGTTTGAAGTTGAAAACAATTTGTAGTTTCATTCTTGACTCGTTTGAGCCCGGAAACAACTTGTTGTTTCATTATTGGCTGGATTGAAGTTGGAAACGACTTGTAGCTTCATTCCAGACTCGTTTGATGTTGAAACACAACTTGTAGCTTCATTTTCGGTTGTTTAAAATTAGAATCAACTTGTAGTTTCATTCTTGACTCGTTTGAGCCTGTAAACAACTTGTTGCTTCATTATTGGCTAGATTGAAGTTGGAAACAACTTGTAGCTTCATTCTAGACTCGTTTGAAGTGGAAAACAATTTGTAGCTTCATTTTCGGTTGTTTAAAATTAGAATCAACTTGTAGTTTCATTCTTGACTCGTTTGAGCCCGGAAACAACTTGTTGCTTCATTATTGGCTGGATTGAAGTTGGAAACACATCTAGCTTCATTCCAGACTCGTTTGAAGTTGAAAACAACTTGTAGCTTCATTTTCAGTTGTTTAAAATTAGAATCAACTTGTAGTTTCATTCTTGACTCGTTTGAGCCTGTAAACAACTTGTTGCTTCATTATTGGCTAGATTGAAGTTGGAAACAACTTGTAGCTTCATTCTAGACTCGTTTGAAGTTGAAAACAATTTGTAGCTTCATTTTCGGTTGTTTAAAATTAGAATCAACTTGTAGTTTCATTCTTGACTCGTTTGAGCCCGGAAACAACTTTTTGCTTCATTATTGGCTGGATTGAAGTTGGAAACAACATGTAGCTTCATTCCAGACTCGTTTGAAGTTGAAAACAACTTGTAGCTTCATTTTCAGTTGTTTAAAATTAGAATCAACTTGTAGTTTCATTCTTGACTCGTTTGAGCCTCTGGAAACAACTTGTTGTTTCATTATTGGCTGGATTGAAGTTGGAAACAACATGTAGCTTCATTCCAGACTCGTTTGAAGTTGAAAACAACTTGTAGCTTCATTTAGTTGTTTAAAATTAGAATCAACTTGTAGTTTCATTCTTGACTCGTTTGAGCCTGAAACAACTTGTTGCTTCATTATTGGCTAGATTGAAGTTGGAAACAACTTGTAGCTTCATTCCAGACTCGTTTGAAGTTGAAAACAACTTGTAGCTTCATTTTCGGTTGTTTAAAATTAGAATCAACTTGTAGTTTCATTCTTGACTCGTTTGAGCCCAGAAACAACTTGTTGCTTCATTATTGGCTGGATTGAAGTTGGAAACAACTTGTAGCTTCATTAGACTCGTTTGAAGTTGAAAACAACTTGTAGCTTCATTTTCGGTTGTTTAAAATTAGAATCAACTTGTAGTTTCATTCTTGACTCGTTTGAGCCGGAAACAACTTGTTGCTTCATTATTGGCTGGATTGAAGTTGGAAACAACATTAGCTTCATTCCAGACTCGTTTGAAGTTGAAAACAACTTGTAGCTTCATTTTCAGTTGTTTAAAATTAGAATCAACTTGTAGTTTCATTCTTGACTCGTTTGAGCCTGTAAACAACTTGTTGCTTCATTATTGGCTAGATTGAAGTTGGATGCAACTTGTAGCTTCATTCTAGACTCGTTTGAAGTTGAAAACAATTTGTAGCTTCATTTTCGGTTGTTTAAAATTAGAATCAACTTGTAGTTTCATTCTTGACTCGTTTGAGCCCGAAACAACTTGTTGCTTCATTATTGGCTGGATTGAAGTTGGAAACAACATGTAGCTTCATTCCAGACTCGTTTGAAGTTGAAAACAACTTGTAGCTTCATTTTCAGTTGTTTAAAATTAGAATCAACTTGTAGTTTCATTCTTGACTCGTTTGAGCCTGTAAACAACATGTTGCTTCATTATTGGCTAGATCGAAGTTGGAAACAACTTGTAGCTTCATTCTAGACTCGTTTGAAGTTGAAAACAATTTTAGTTTCATTCTTGACACGTTTGAGCCCGGAAACAACTTTTGTTTCATTATTGGCTGGATTGAAGTTGGAAACGACTTGTAGCTTCATTCCAGACTCGTTTGAAGTTGAACACAACTTGTAGCTTCATTTTCGTTGTTTAAAATTAGAATCAACTTAATAGTTTCATTCTTGACTCGTTTGAGCCCGGAAACAACTTCTTGTTTCATTATTGGCTGGATTGAAGTTGGAAACGACTTGTAGCTTCATTCCAGACTCGTTTGATGTTGAACACAACTTGTAGCTTCATTTTCGGTTGTTTAAAATTAGAATCAACTTGTAGTTTCATTCTTGACTCGTTTGAGCCTGTAAACAACTTGTTGCTTCATTATTGGCTAGATTGAAGTTGGATGCAACTTGTAGCTTCATTCTAGACTCGTTTGAAGTTGAAAACAATTTGTAGCTTCATTTTCGGTTGTTTAAAATTAGAATCAACTTGTAGTTTCATTCTTGACTCGTTTGAGCCCGGAAACAACTTGTTGCTTCATTATTGGCTGGATTGAATTTGGAAACAACATCTAGCTTCATTCCAGACTCGTTGAAGTTGAAAACAACTTGTAGCTTCATTTTCAGTTGTTTAAAAATTTAGAATCAACTTGTTGTTTCATTCTTGACTCGTTGAGCCTGTAAACAACTTGTTGCTTCATATTGGCTAGATTGAAGTTGGATGCAACTTGTAGCTTCATTCTAGACTCGTTTGAAGTTGAAAACACTTGTAGCTTCATTTTCGGTTGTTTAAATTAGAATCAACTTGTAGTTTCATTCTTGAGTTGAAAACAATTTGTAGTTCATTCTTGACTCGTTTGAGCCCGAAAACACTTTTTGCTTCATTATTGATGGATTGAAGTTGGAAACGGCTTGTAGCTTCATTCCAGACTCGTTTGAGAGTTGAAAACAACTTGTAGCTTCATTTTCAGTTGTTTAAAATTAGAATCAACTTTTAGTTTCATTCTTGACTCGTTTCAGCCTGTAAACAACATGTTGCTTCATTATTGGCTAGATCGAAGTTGGAAACAACTTTGTAGCTTCATTCCAGACTCGTTTGAAGTTGAAAACAATTTGTAGTTTCATTCTTGACTCGTTTGAGCCCGGAAACAACTTGTTGTTTTCATTATTGGCTGGATTGAAGTTGGAAACGACTTGTAGCTTCATTCCAGACTCGTTTGATGTTGAACACAACTTGTAGCTTCATTTTCGGTTGTTTAAAATTAGAATCAACTTGTAGTTTCATTCTTGACTCGTTTGAGCCTGTAAACAACTTGTTGCTTCATTATTGGTTAGATTGAAGTTTGGGAAACAACTTGTAGCTTCATCTAGACTCGTTTGAAGTGGAAACAATTTGTAGCTTCATTTTCGGTTGTTTAAGATTAGAATCAACTTGTAGTTTCATTCTTGACTCGTTTGAGCCCGGAAACAACTTGTTGCTTCATTATTGGCTGGATTGAAGTTGGAAACAACATCTAGCTTCATTCCAGACTCGTTTGAAGTTGAAAACAACTTGTAGCTTCATTTTCAGTTGTTTAAAATTAGAATCAACTTGTAGTTTCATTCTTGACTCGTTTGAGCCTGTAAACAACTTGTGCTTCATTATTGGCTAGATTTGAAGTTGGATGCAACTTGTAGCTTCATTCTAGACTCGTTTGAAGTTGAAAACAATTGTAGCTTCATTTTCGGTTGTTTAAATAGAATCAACTTGTAGTTTCATTCTTGACTCGTTTGAGCCCGGAAACAACTTTTTGCTTCATTATTGGCTGGATGAAGTTGGAAACACATGTAGCTTCATTCCAGACTCGTTTGAAGTTGAAAACAACTTGTAGCTTCATTTTCAGTTGTTTAAAATTAGAATCAACTTGCAGTTTCATTCTTGACTCGTTTGAGGCCTGTAAACAACATGTTGCTTCATTATTGGCTAGATCGAGTTGGAAACAACTTGTAGCTTCATTCTAGACTCGTTGAACGTTGAAAACAATTTGTAGTTTCATTCTTGACACGTTTGAGCCCGAAACAACTTCTTGTTTCATATTGGCTGGATTGAAGTTGGAAACGACTTGTAGCTTCATTCCAGACTCGTTTGAAGTTGAACACAACTTGTAGCTTCATTTTCGGTTGTTTAAAATTAGAATCAACTTATAGTTTCATTCTTGACTCGTTTGAGCCCGGAAACAACTTCTTGTTTCATTATTGGCTGGATTGAAGTTGGAAACGACTTGTAGCTTCATTTCCAGGACTCGTTTGATGTTGAACACAACTTGTCGGCTTCATTTTTCGGTTGTTTAAATTAGAATCAAACTTGTAGTTTCATTCTTGACTCGTTTGAGCCGGTAAACAACTTGTTGCTTCATTATTGGCTAGATTGAAGTTGGAAACAACTTGTAGCTTCATTCTAGACTCGTTTGAAGTGAAAACAATTTGTAGCTTCATTTTCGGTTGTTTAAAATTAGAATCAACTTGTAGTTTCATTCTTGACTCGTTTGAGCCGGAAACAACTTGTTGCTTCATTATTGGCTGGATTGAAGTTGGAAACAACATTAGCTTCATTCCAGACTCGTTTGAAGTTGAAAACAACTTGTAGCTTCATTTTCAGTTGTTTAAAATTAGAATCAACTTGTTTTCATTCTTGACTCGTTTGAGCCTGTAAACAACTTGTTGCTTCATTATTGGCTAGATTGAAGTTGGATACAACTTGTAGCTTCATTCTAGACTCGTTTGAAGTTGAAAACAATTGTAGCTTCATTTTCGGTGTTTAAAATTAGAATCAACTTGTAGTTTCATTATTGAGTTGAAAACAATTTGTAGTTTCATTCTTGACTCGTTTGAGCCCGGAAACAACTTGTTGCTTCATTATTGGCTGGATTGAAGTTGGAAACGACTTGTAGCTTCATTCCAGACTCGTTTGAAGTTGAAAACAACTTGTAGCTTCATTTTCAGTTGTTTAAAATTAGAATCAACTTGTAGTTTCATTCTTGACTCGTTTGAGCCTGTAAACAACATGTTGCTTCATTATTGGCTAGATCGAAGTTGGAAACAACTTGTAGCTTCATTCCAGACTCGTTTGAAGTTGAAAACAATTTGTAGTTTCATTCTTGACTCGTTTGAGCCCGGAAACAACTTGTTGTTTCATTATTGGCTGGATTGAAGTTGGAAACGACTTGTAGCTTCATTCCAGACTCGTTTGATGTTGAACACAACTTGTAGCTTCATTTTCGGTTGTTTAAAATTAGAATCAACTTGTAGTTTCATTCTTGACTCGTTTGAGCCTGTAAACAACTTGTTGCTTCATTATTGGCTAGATTGAAGTTGGAAACAACTTGTAGCTTCATTCTAGACTCGTTTGAAGTGGAAAACAATTTGTAGCTTCATTTTCGGTTGTTTAAAATTAGAATCAACTTGTAGTTTCATTCTTGACTCGTTTGAGCCCGGAAACAACTTGTTGCTTCATTATTGGCTGGATTGAAGTTGGAAACAACATGTAGCTTCATTCCAGACTCGTTTGAAGTTGAAAACAACTTGTAGCTTCATTTTCAGTTGTTTAAAATTAGAATCAACTTGTAGTTTCATTCTTGACTCGTTTGAGCCTGTAAACAACTTGTTGCTTCATTATTGGCTAGATTGAAGTTGGATCAACTTGTAGCTTCATTCTAGACTCGTTTGAAGTTGAAAACAATTGTAGCTTCATTTTCGGTTGTTTAAAATTAGAATCAACTTGTAGTTTCATTCTTGACTCGTTTGAGCCCGAAACAACTTTTGCTTCATTATTGGCTGGATTGAAGTTGGAAACAACATGTAGCTTCATTCCAGACTCGTTTGAAGTTGAAAACAACTTGTAGCTTCATTTTCAGTTGTTTAAAATTAGAATCAACTTGCAGTTTCATTCTTGACTCGTTTGAGCCTGTAAACAACTTGTTGCTTCATTATTGGCTAGATCGAAGTTGGAAACAACTTGTAGCTTCATTCTAGACTCGTTTGAAGTTGAAAACAATTTGTAGTTTCATTCTTGACTCGTTTGAGCCCGGAAACAACTTGTTGTTTCATTATTGGCTGGATTGAAGTTGGAAACAACTTGTAGCTTCATTCCAGACTCGTTTGAAGTTGAACACAACTTGTAGCTTCATTTTCGGTTGTTTAAAATTAGAATCAACTTGTAGTTTCATTCTTGACTCGTTTGAGCCTGGAAACAACTTGTTGCTTCATTATTGGCTGGATTGAAGTTGGAAACAACTTGTAGCTTCATTCAGACTCGTTTGAAGTTGAACACAACTTGTAGCTTCATTTTCGGTTGTTTAAAATTAGAATCAACTTGTAGTTTCATTCTTGACTCGTTTGAGCCTGTAAACAACTTGTTGCTTCATTATTGGCTAGATTGAAGTTGGAAACAACTTGTAGCTTCATTCTAGACTCGTTTGAAGTTGAAAAACAATTTGTAGCTTCATTTTCGGTTGTTTAAAATTAGAATCAACTTGTAGTTTCATTCTTGACTCGTTTGAGCCCGGAAACAACTTGTTGCTTCATTATTGGCTGGATTGAAGTTGGAAACAACATGTAGCTTCATTCCAGACTCGTTTGAAGTTGAAAACAACTTGTAGCTTCATTTTCGGTTGTTTAAAATTAGAATCAACTTGTAGTTTCATTCTTGACTCGTTTGAGCCTGTAAACAACTTGTTGCTTCATTATTGGCTAGATTGAAGTTGGAAACAACTTGTAGCTTCATTCTAGACTCGTTTGAAGTTGAAAACAATTTGTAGCTTCATTTTCGGTTGTTTAAAATTAGAATCAACTTGTAGTTTCATTCTTGAGTTGAAAACAATTGAGTTTCATTCTTGACTCGTTTGAGCCCGAAAACAACTTGTTGCTTCATTATTGGCTGGATTGAAGTTGGAAACAACTTGTAGCTTCATTCCAGACTCGTTTGAAGTTGAAAACAACTTGTAGCTTCATTTTCGGTTGTTTAAAATTAGAATCAACTTTAGTTTCATTCTTGACTCGTTTGAGCCTGTAAACAACTTGTTGCTTCATTATTGGCTAGATCGAAGTTGGAAACAACTTGTAGCTTCATTCTAGACTCGTTTAAATTAAAACAATTTGTAGTTTCATTCTTGACTCGTTTGAGCCCGGAAACAACTTGTTGTTTCATTATTGGCTGGATTGAAGTTGGAAACACTTGTAGCTTCATTCCAGACTCGTTTGAAGTTGAACACAACTTGTAGCTTCATTTTCGGTTGTTTAAAATTAGAATCAACTTGTAGTTTCATTCTTGACTCGTTTGAGCCTGTAAACAACTTGTTGCTTCATTATTGGCTAGATTGAAGTTGGAAAAACTTGTAGCTTCATTCTAGACTCGTTTGAAGTTGGAAAACAATTTGTAGCTTCATTTTCGGTTGTTTAAAATTAGAATCAACTTGTAGTTTCATTCTTGACTCGTTTGAGCCCGGAAACAACTTGTTGCTTCATTATTGGCTGGATTGAAGTTGGAAACAACATTCTAGCTTCATTCCAGACTCGTTTGAAGTTGAAAACAACTTGTAGCTTCATTTTCAGTTGTTTAAAATTAGAATCAACTTGTAGTTTCATTCTTGACTCGTTTGAGCCTGTAAACAACTTGTTGCTTCATTATTGGCTAGATTGAAGTTGGATGCAACTTGTAGCTTCATTCTAGACTCGTTTGAAGTTGAAAACAATTTGTAGCTTCATTTTCGGTTGTTTAAAATTAGAATCAACTTGTAGTTTCATTCTTGACTCGTTTGAGCCCGGAAACAACTTGTTGCTTCATTATTGGCTGGATTGAAGTTGGAAACAACATGTAGCTTCATTCCAGACTCGTTTGAAGTTGAAAACACTTGTAGCTTCATTTTCAGTTGTTTAAAATTAGAATCAACTTGAGTTTCATTCTTGACTCGTTTGAGCCTGTAAACAACTTGTTGCTTCATTATTGGCTAGATTGAAGTTGGAAACAACTTGTAGCTTCATTCTAGACTCGTTTGAAGTTGAAAACAATTGTAGCTTCATTTTCGGTTGTTTAAAATTAGAATCAACTTGTAGTTCATTTTGAGTTGAAATTGTAGTTTCATTCTTGACTCGTTTGAGCCCGGAACAACTTGTTGCTTCATTATTGGCTGGATTGAAGTTGGAAACAACTTGTAGCTTCATTCCAGACTCGTTTGAAGTTGAAAACAACTTGTAGCTTCATTTTCAGTTGTTTAAAATTAGAATCAACTTGTAGTTTCATTCTTGACTCGTTTGAGCCTGTAAACAACTTGTTGCTTCATTATTGGCTAGATCGAAGTTGGAAACAACTTGTAGCTTCATTCTAGACTCGTTTGAAGTTGAAAACAATTTGTAGTTTCATTCTTGACTCGTTTGAGCCCGGAAACAACTTGTTGTTTCATTATTGGCTGGATTGAAGTTGGAAACAACTTGTAGCTTCATTCCAGACTCGTTTGAAGTTGAACACAACTTGTAGCTTCATTTTCGGTTGTTTAAAATTAGAATCAACTTGTAGTTTCATTCTTGACTCGTTTGAGCCTGTAAACAACTTGTTGCTTCATTATTGGCTAGATTGAAGTTGGAAACAACTTGTAGCTTCATTCTAGACTCGTTTGAAGTTGAAAACAATTTGTAGCTTCATTTTCGGTTGTTTAAAATTAGAATCAACTTGTAGTTTCATTCTTGACTCGTTTGAGCCTGTAAACAACTTGTTGCTTCATTATTGGCTGGATTGAAGTTGGAAACAACTTGTAGCTTCATTCCAGACTCGTTTGAAGTTGAAAACAACTTGTAGCTTCATTTTCAGTTGTTTAAAATTAGAATCAACTTGTAGTTTCATTCTTGACTCGTTTGAGCCTGTAAACAACTTGTTGCTTCATTATTGGCTAGATTGAAGTTGGATGCAACTTGTAGCTTCATTCTAGACTCGTTTGAAGTTGAAAACAATTTGTAGCTTCATTTTCGGTTGTTTAAAATTAGAATCAACTTGTAGTTTCATTCTTGACTCGTTTGAGCCCGGAAACAACTTGTTGCTTCATTATTGGCTGGATTGAAGTTGGAAACAACATGTAGCTTCATTCCAGACTCGTTTGAAGTTGAAAACAACTTGTAGCTTCATTTTCAGTTGTTTAAAATTAGAATCAACTTGTAGTTTCATTCTTGACTCGTTTGAGCCTGTAAACAACTTGTTGCTTCATTATTGGCTAGATTGAAGTTGGAAACAACTTGTAGCTTCATTCTAGACTCGTTTGAAGTTGAAAACAATTTGTAGCTTCATTTTCGGTTGTTTAAAATTAGAATCAACTTGTAGTTTCATTCTTGAGTTGAAAACAATTGTAGTTTCATTCTTGACTCGTTTGAGCCCGGAAACAACTTGCTGCTTCATTATTGGCTGGATTGAAGTTGGAAACAACTTGTAGCTTCATTCCAGACTCGTTTGAAGTTGAAAACAACTTGTAGCTTCATTTTCAGTTGTTTAAAATTAGAATCAACTTTTAGTTTCATTCTTGACTCGTTTGAGCCTGTAAACAACTTGTTGCTTCATTATTGGCTAGATCGAAGTTGGAAACAACTTGTAGCTTCATTCTAGACTCGTTTGAAGTTGAAAACAATTTGTAGTTTCATTCTTGACTCGTTTGAGCCCGGAAACAACTTGTTGTTTCATTATTGGCTGGATTGAAGTTGGAAACAACTTGTAGCTTCATTCCAGACTCGTTTGAAGTTGAACACAACTTGTAGCTTCATTTTCGGTTGTTTAAAATTAGAATCAACTTGTAGTTTCATTCTTGACTCGTTTGAGCCTGTAAACAACTTGTTGCTTCATTATTGGCTAGATTGAAGTTGGAAACAACTTGTAGCTTCATTCTAGACTCGTTTGAAGTGGAAAACAATTTGTAGCTTCATTTTCGGTTGTTTAAAATTAGAATCAACTTGTAGTTTCATTCTTGACTCGTTTGAGCCCGGAAACAACTTGTTGCTTCATTATTGGCTGGATTGAAGTTGGAAACAACATGTAGCTTCATTCCAGACTCGTTTGAAGTTGAAAACAACTTGTAGCTTCATTTTCAGTTGTTTAAAATTAGAATCAACTTGTAGTTTCATTCTTGACTCGTTTGAGCCTGTAAACAACTTGTTGCTTCATTATTGGCTAGATTGAAGTTGGAAACAACTTGTAGCTTCATTCTAGACTCGTTTGAAGTTGAAAACAATTTGTAGCTTCATTTTCGGTTGTTTAAAATTAGAATCAACTTGTAGTTTCATTCTTGAGTTGAAAACAATTTGTAGTTTCATTCTTGACTCGTTTGAGCCCGGAAACAACTTGTTGCTTCATTATTGGCTGGATTGAAGTTGGAAACAACTTGTAGCTTCATTCCAGACTCGTTTGAAGTTGAAAACAACTTGTAGCTTCATTTTCAGTTGTTTAAAATTAGAATCAACTTGTAGTTTCATTCTTGACTCGTTTGAGCCTGTAAACAACTTGTTGCTTCATTATTGGCTAGATCGAAGTTGGAAACAACTTGTAGCTTCATTCTAGACTCGTTTGAAGTTGAAAACAATTTGTAGTTTCATTCTTGACTCGTTTGAGCCCGGAAACAACTTGTTGTTTCATTATTGGCTGGATTGAAGTTGGAAACGACTTGTAGCTTCATTCCAGACTCGTTTGAAGTTGAACACAACTTGTAGCTTCATTTTCGGTTGTTTAAAATTAGAATCAACTTGTAGTTTCATTCTTGACTCGTTTGAGCCTGTAAACAACTTGTTGCTTCATTATTGGCTAGATTGAAGTTGGAAACAACTTGTAGCTTCATTCTAGACTCGTTTGAAGTGGAAAACAATTTGTAGCTTCATTTTCGGTTGTTTAAAATTAGAATCAACTTGTAGTTTCATTCTTGACTCGTTTGAGCCCGGAAACAACTTGTTGCTTCATTATTGGCTGGATTGAAGTTGGAAACAACATGTAGCTTCATTCCAGACTCGTTTGAAGTTGAAAACAACTTGTAGCTTCATTTTCAGTTGTTTAAAATTAGAATCAACTTGTAGTTTCATTCTTGACTCGTTTGAGCCTGTAAACAACTTGTTGCTTCATTATTGGCTAGATTGAAGTTGGATCAACTTGTAGCTTCATTCTAGACTCGTTTGAAGTTGAAAACAATTTGTAGCTTCATTTTCGGTTGTTTAAAATTAGAATCAACTTGTAGTTTCATTCTTTGACTTTGTAGTTCATTCTTGACTCGTTTGAGCCCGGAAACAACTTGTTGCTTCATTATTGGCTGGATTGAAGTTGGAAACAACTTGTAGCTTCATTCCAGACTCGTTTGAAGTTGAAAACAACTTGTAGCTTCATTTTCAGTTGTTTAAAATTAGAATCAACTTTAGTTTCATTCTTGACTCGTTTGAGCCTGTAAACAACTTGTTGCTTCATTATTGGCTAGATCGAAGTTGGAAACAACTTGTAGCTTCATTCTAGACTCGTTTGAAGTTGAAAACAATTTGTAGTTTCATTCTTGACTCGTTTGAGCCCGGAAACAACTTGTTGTTTCATTATTGGCTGGATTGAAGTTGGAAACGACTTGTAGCTTCATTCCAGACTCGTTTGAAGTTGAACACAACTTGTAGCTTCATTTTCGGTTGTTTAAAATTAGAATCAACTTGTAGTTTCATTCTTGACTCGTTTGAGCCTGTAAACAACTTGTTGCTTCATTATTGGCTAGATTGAAGTTGGAAACAACTTGTAGCTTCATTCTAGACTCGTTTGAAGTGGAAAACAATTTGTAGCTTCATTTTCGGTTGTTTAAAATTAGAATCAACTTGTAGTTTCATTCTTGACTCGTTTGAGCCCGGAAACAACTTGTTGCTTCATTATTGGCTGGATTGAAGTTGGAAACAACATCTAGCTTCATTCCAGACTCGTTTGAAGTTGAAAACAACTTGTAGCTTCATTTTCAGTTGTTTAAAATTAGAATCAACTTGTAGTTTCATTCTTGACTCGTTTGAGCCTGTAAACAACTTGTTGCTTCATTATTGGCTAGATTGAAGTTGGAAACAACTTGTAGCTTCATTCTAGACTCGTTTGAAGTTGAAAACAATTTGTAGCTTCATTTTCGGTTGTTTAAAATTAGAATCAACTTGTAGTTTCATTCTTGAGTTGAAAACAATTTGTAGTTTCATTCTTGACTCGTTTGAGCCCGGAAACAACTTTTGCTTCATTATTGGCTGGATTGAAGTTGGAAACAACTTGTAGCTTCATTCCAGACTCGTTTGAAGTTGAAAACAACTTGTAGCTTCATTTTCAGTTGTTTAAAATTAGAATCAACTTGTAGTTTCATTCTTGACTCGTTTGAGCCTGTAAACAACTTGTTGCTTCATTATTGGCTAGATCGAAGTTGGAAACAACTTGTAGCTTCATTCTAGACTCGTTTGAAGTTGAAAACAATTTGTAGTTTCATTCTTGACTCGTTTGAGCCCGGAAACAACTTGTTGTTTCATTATTGGCTGGATTGAAGTTGGAAACAACTTGTAGCTTCATTCCAGACTCGTTTGAAGTTGAACACAACTTGTAGCTTCATTTTCGGTTGTTTAAAATTAGAATCAACTTGTAGTTTCATTCTTGACTCGTTTGAGCCTGTAAACAACTTGTTGCTTCATTATTGGCTAGATTGAAGTTGGAAACAACTTGTAGCTTCATTCTAGACTCGTTTGAAGTTGAAAACAATTTGTAGCTTCATTTTCGGTTGTTTAAAATTAGAATCAACTTGTAGTTTCATTCTTGACTCGTTTGAGCCCGGAAACAACTTGTTGCTTCATTATTGGCTGGATTGAAGTTGGAAACAACATGTAGCTTCATTCCAGACTCGTTTGAAGTTGAAAACAACTTGTAGCTTCATTTTCAGTTGTTTAAAATTAGAATCAACTTGTAGTTTCATTCTTGACTCGTTTGAGCCTGTAAACAACTTGTTGCTTCATTATTGGCTAGATTGAAGTTGGAAACAACTTGTAGCTTCATTCTAGACTCGTTTGAAGTTGAAAACAATTGTAGCTTCATTTTCGGTTGTTTAAAATTAGAATCAACTTGTAGTTTCATTCTTGACTCGTTTGAGCCGGAAACAACTTGTTGCTTCATTATTGGCTGGATTGAAGTTGGAAACAACTTGTAGCTTCATTCCAGACTCGTTTGAAGTTGAAAACAACTTGTAGCTTCATTTTCGGTTGTTTAAAATTAGAATCAACTTGTAGTTTCATTCTTGACTCGTTTGAGCCTGTAAACAACTTGTTGCTTCATTATTGGCTAGATCGAAGTTGGAAACAACTTGTAGCTTCATTCTAGACTCGTTTGAAGTTGAAAACAATTTGTAGTTTCATTTTGACACGTTTGAGCCCGGAAACAACTTGTTGTTTCATTATTGGCTGGATTGAAGTTGGAAACGACTTGTAGCTTCATTCCAGACTCGTTTGAAGTTGAACACAACTTGTAGCTTCATTTTCGGTTGTTTAAAATTAGAATCAACTTGTAGTTTCATTCTTGACTCGTTTGAGCCTGTAAACAACTTGTTGCTTCATTATTGGCTAGATTGAAGTTGGAAACAACTTGTAGCTTCATTCTAGACTCGTTTGAAGTTGAAAACAATTTGTAGCTTCATTTTCGGTTGTTTAAAATTAGAATCAACTTGTAGTTTCATTCTTGACTCGTTTGAGCCCGGAAACAACTTGTTGCTTCATTATTGGCTGGATTGAAGTTGGAAACAACATGTAGCTTCATTCCAGACTCGTTTGAAGTTGAAAACAACTTGTAGCTTCATTTTCAGTTGTTTAAAATTAGAATCAACTTGTAGTTTCATTCTTGACTCGTTTGAGCCTGTAAACAACTTGTTGCTTCATTATTGGCTAGATTGAAGTTGGAAACAACTTGTAGCTTCATTCTAGACTCGTTTGAAGTTGAAAACAATTTGTAGCTTCATTTTCGGTTGTTTAAAATTAGAATCAACTTGTAGTTTCATTCTTGACTCGTTTGAGCCTGTAAACAACTTGTTGCTTCATTATTGGCTAGATTGAAGTTGGAAACAACTTGTAGCTTCATTCTAGACTCGTTTGAAGTTGAAAACAATTTGTAGCTTCATTTTCGGTTGTTTAAAATTAGAATCAACTTGTAGTTTCATTCTTGACTCGTTTGAGCCCGGAAACAACTTGTTGCTTCATTATTGGCTGGATTGAAGTTGGAAACAACTTGTAGCTTCATTCCAGACTCGTTTGAAGTTGAAAACAACTTGTAGCTTCATTTTCAGTTGTTTAAAATTAGAATCAACTTGTAGTTTCATTCTTGACTCGTTTGAGCCTGTAAACAACTTGTTGCTTCATTATTGGCTAGATCGAAGTTGGAAACAACTTGTAGCTTCATTCTAGACTCGTTTGAAGTTGAAAACAATTTGTAGTTTCATTCTTGACTCGTTTGAGCCCGGAAACAACTTGTTGCTTCATTATTGGCTGGATTGAAGTTGGAAACAACTTGTAGCTTCATTCTAGACTCGTTTGAAGTTGAAAACAACTTGTAGCTTCATTTTCGGTTGTTTAAAATTAGAATCAACTTGTAGTTTCATTCTTGACTCGTTTGAGCCCGGAAACAACTTGTTGCTTCATTATTGGCTGGATTGAAGTTGGAAACAACATGTAGCTTCATTCCAGACTCGTTTGAAGTTGAAAACAACTTGTAGCTTCATTTTCGGTTGTTTAAAATTAGAATCAACTTGTAGTTTCATTCTTGACTCGTTTGAGCCTGTAAACAACTTGTTGCTTCATTATTGGCTAGATTGAAGTTGGAAACAACTTGTAGCTTCATTCTAGACTCGTTTGAAGTTGAAAACAATTTGTAGCTTCATTTTCGGTTGTTTAAAATTAGAATCAACTTGTAGTTTCATTCTTGACTCGTTTGAGCCCGGAAACAACTTGTTGCTTCATTATTGGCTGGATTGAAGTTGGAAACAACTTGTAGCTTCATTCCAGACTCGTTTGAAGTTGAAAACAACTTGTAGCTTCATTTTCGTTGTTTAAAATTAGAATCAACTTGTAGTTTCATTCTTGACTCGTTTGAGCCTGTAAACAACTTGTTGCTTCATTATTGGCTAGATTGAAGTTGGAAACAACTTGTAGCTTCATTCTAGACTCGTTTGAAGTTGAAAACAATTTGTAGCTTCATTTTCGGTTGTTTAAAATTAGAATCAACTTGTAGTTTCATTCTTGACTCGTTTGAGCCTGTAAACAACTTGTTGCTTCATTATTGGCTAGATTGAAGTTGGAAACAACTTGTAGCTTCATTCTAGACTCGTTTGAAGTTGAAAACAATTTGTAGCTTCATTTTCGGTTGTTTAAAATTAGAATCAACTTGTAGTTTCATTCTTGACTCGTTTGAGCCCGGAAACAACTTGTTGCTTCATTATTGGCTGGATTGAAGTTGGAAACAACTTGTAGCTTCATTCCAGACTCGTTTGAAGTTGAAAACAACTTGTAGCTTCATTTTCAGTTGTTTAAAATTAGAATCAACTTGTAGTTTCATTCTTGACTCGTTTGAGCCTGTAAACAACTTGTTGCTTCATTATTGGCTAGATTGAAGTTGGAAACAACTTGTAGCTTCATTCTAGACTCGTTTGAAGTTGAAAACAATTTGTAGTTTCATTCTTGACTCGTTTGAGCCCGGAAACAACTTGTTGCTTCATTATTGGCTAGATTGAAGTTGGAAACAACTTGTAGCTTCATTCTAGACTCGTTTGAAGTTGAAACAACTTGTAGCTTCATTTTCAGTTGTTTAAAATTAGAATCAACTTGTAGTTTCATTCTTGACTCGTTTGAGCCTGGAAACAACTTGTTGCTTCATTATTGGCTGGATTGAAGTTGGAAACAACATTAGCTTCATTCCAGACTCGTTTGAAGTTGAAAACAACTTGTAGCTTCATTTTCAGTTGTTTAAAATTAGAATCAACTTGTAGTTTCATTCTTGACTCGTTTGAGCCTGTAAACAACTTGTTGCTTCATTATTGGCTAGATTGAAGTTGGAAACAACTTGTAGCTTCATTCTAGACTCGTTTGAAGTTGAAAACAATTTGTAGCTTCATTTTCGGTTGTTTAAAATTAGAATCAACTTGTAGTTTCATTCTTGAGTTGAAAACAATTTGTAGTTTCATTCTTGACTCGTTTGAGCCCGGAAACAACTTTTGCTTCATTATTGGCTGGATTGAAGTTGGAAACAACTTGTAGCTTCATTCCAGACTCGTTTGAAGTTGAAAACAACTTGTAGCTTCATTTTCAGTTGTTTAAAATTAGAATCAACTTTAGTTTCATTCTTGACTCGTTTGAGCCTGTAAACAACATGTTGCTTCATTATTGGCTAGATCGAAGTTGGAAACAACTTGTAGCTTCATTCTAGACTCGTTTGAAGTTGAAAACAATTTGTAGTTTCATTCTTGACTCGTTTGAGCCCGGAAACAACTTGTTGTTTCATTATTGGCTGGATTGAAGTTGGAAACGACTTGTAGCTTCATTCCAGACTCGTTTGAAGTTGAACACAACTTGTAGCTTCATTTTCGGTTGTTTAAAATTAGAATCAACTTGTAGTTTCATTCTTGACTCGTTTGAGCCTGTAAACAACTTGTTGCTTCATTATTGGCTAGATTGAAGTTGGAAACAACTTGTAGCTTCATTCTAGACTCGTTTGAAGTGAAAACAATTTGTAGCTTCATTTTCGGTTGTTTAAAATTAGAATCAACTTGTAGTTTCATTCTTGACTCGTTTGAGCCCGGAAACAACTTGTTGCTTCATTATTGGCTGGATTGAAGTTGGAAACAACATGTAGCTTCATTCCAGACTCGTTTGAAGTTGAAAACAACTTGTAGCTTCATTTTCAGTTGTTTAAAATTAGAATCAACTTGTAGTTTCATTCTTGACTCGTTTGAGCCTGTAAACAACTTGTTGCTTCATTATTGGCTAGATTGAAGTTGGAAACAACTTGTAGCTTCATTCTAGACTCGTTTGAAGTTGAAAACAATTTGTAGCTTCATTTTCGGTTGTTTAAAATTAGAATCAACTTGTAGTTTCATTCTTGACTCGTTTGAGCCCGGAAACAACTTGTTGCTTCATTATTGGCTGGATTGAAGTTGGAAACAACTTGTAGCTTCATTCCAGACTCGTTTGAAGTTGAAAACAACTTGTAGCTTCATTTTCAGTTGTTTAAAATTAGAATCAACTTGTAGTTTCATTCTTGACTCGTTTGAGCCTGTAAACAACTTGTTGCTTCATTATTGGCTAGATCGAAGTTGGAAACAACTTGTAGCTTCATTCTAGACTCGTTTGAAGTTGAAAACAATTTGTAGTTTCATTCTTGACTCGTTTGAGCCCGGAAACAACTTGTTGTTTCATTATTGGCTGGATTGAAGTTGGAAACGACTTGTAGCTTCATTCCAGACTCGTTTGAAGTTGAACACAACTTGTAGCTTCATTTTCGGTTGTTTAAAATTAGAATCAACTTGTAGTTTCATTCTTGACTCGTTTGAGCCTGTAAACAACTTGTTGCTTCATTATTGGCTAGATTGAAGTTGGAAACAACTTGTAGCTTCATTCTAGACTCGTTTGAAGTTGAAAACAATTTGTAGCTTCATTTTCGGTTGTTTAAAATTAGAATCAACTTGTAGTTTCATTCTTGACTCGTTTGAGCCCGGAAACAACTTGTTGCTTCATTATTGGCTGGATTGAAGTTGGAAACAACATGTAGCTTCATTCCAGACTCGTTTGAAGTTGAAAACAACTTGTAGCTTCATTTTCGGTTGTTTAAAATTAGAATCAACTTGTAGTTTCATTCTTGACTCGTTTGAGCCCGGAAACAACTTGTTGCTTCATTATTGGCTAGATTGAAGTTGGAAACAACTTGTAGCTTCATTCCAGACTCGTTTGAAGTTGAAAACAATTTGTAGCTTCATTTTCGGTTGTTTAAAATTAGAATCAACTTGTAGTTTCATTCTTGACTCGTTTGAGCCTGTAAACAACTTGTTGCTTCATTATTGGCTAGATTGAAGTTGGAAACAACTTGTAGCTTCATTCTAGACTCGTTTGAAGTTGAAAACAATTTGTAGTTTCATTCTTGACTCGTTTGAGCCGGAAACAACTTGTTGCTTCATTATTGGCTGGATTGAAGTTGGAAACAACTTGTAGCTTCATTCCAGACTCGTTTGAAGTTGAAAACAACTTGTAGCTTCATTTTCAGTTGTTTAAAATTAGAATCAACTTGTAGTTTCATTCTTGACTCGTTTGAGCCTGTAAACAACTTGTTGCTTCATTATTGGCTAGATTGAAGTTGGAAACAACTTGTAGCTTCATTCCAGACTCGTTTGAAGTTGAAAACAACTTGTAGCTTCATTTTCGGTTGTTTAAAATTAGAATCAACTTGTAGTTTCATTCTTGACTCGTTTGAGCCTGTAAACAACTTGTTGCTTCATTATTGGCTAGATTGAAGTTGGAAACAACTTGTAGCTTCATTCTAGACTCGTTTGAAGTTGAAAACAATTTGTAGCTTCATTTTCGGTTGTTTAAAATTAGAATCAACTTGTAGTTTCATTCTTGACTCGTTTGAGCCTGTAAACAACTTGTTGCTTCATTATTGGCTAGATTGAAGTTGGAAACAACTTGTAGCTTCATTCTAGACTCGTTTGAAGTTGAAAACAATTTGTAGCTTCATTTTCGGTTGTTTAAAATTAGAATCAACTTGTAGTTTCATTCTTGACTCGTTTGAGCCCGGAAACAACTTGTTGCTTCATTATTGGCTGGATTGAAGTTGGAAACAACTTGTAGCTTCATTCCAGACTCGTTTGAAGTTGAAAACAACTTGTAGCTTCATTTTCAGTTGTTTAAAATTAGAATCAACTTGTAGTTTCATTCTTGACTCGTTTGAGCCTGTAAACAACTTGTTGCTTCATTATTGGCTAGATTGAAGTTGGAAACAACTTGTAGCTTCATTCTAGACTCGTTTGAAGTTGAAAACAATTTGTAGTTTCATTCTTGACTCGTTTGAGCCCGGAAACAACTTGTTGCTTCATTATTGGCTGGATTGAAGTTGGAAACAACTTGTAGCTTCATTCCAGACTCGTTTGAAGTTGAAACAATTGTAGCTTCATTTTCGGTTGTTTAAAATTAGAATCAACTTGTAGTTTCATTCTTGACTCGTTTGAGCCCGGAAACAACTTGTTGCTTCATTATTGGCTGGATTGAAGTTGGAAACAACTTGTAGCTTCATTCCAGACTCGTTTGAAGTTGAAAACAACTTGTAGCTTCATTTTCGGTTGTTTAAAATTAGAATCAACTTGTAGTTTCATTCTTGACTCGTTTGAGCCTGTAAACAACTTGTTGCTTCATTATTGGCTAGATTGAAGTTGGAAACAACTTGTAGCTTCATTCTAGACTCGTTTGAAGTTGAAAACAATTTGTAGCTTCATTTTCGGTTGTTTAAAATTAGAATCAACTTGTAGTTTCATTCTTGACTCGTTTGAGCCCGGAAACAACTTGTTGCTTCATTATTGGCTAGGATTGAAGTTGGAAACAACTTGTAGCTTCATTCCAGACTCGTTTGAAGTTGAAAACAACTTGTAGCTTCATTTTCAGTTGTTTAAAATTAGAATCAACTTGTAGTTTCATTCTTGACTCGTTTGAGCCTGTAAACAACTTGTTGCTTCATTATTGGCTAGATTGAAGTTGGAAACAACTTGTAGCTTCATTCTAGACTCGTTTGAAGTTGAAAACAATTTGTAGCTTCATTTTCGGTTGTTTAAAATTAGAATCAACTTGTAGTTTCATTCTTGACTCGTTTGAGCCTGTAAACAACTTGTTGCTTCATTATTGGCTAGATTGAAGTTGGAAACAACTTGTAGCTTCATTCTAGACTCGTTTGAAGTTGAAAACAATTTGTAGCTTCATTTTCGGTTGTTTAAAATTAGAATCAACTTGTAGTTTCATTCTTGACTCGTTTGAGCCCGGAAACAACTTGTTGCTTCATTATTGGCTGGATTGAAGTTGGAAACAACTTGTAGCTTCATTCCAGACTCGTTTGAAGTTGAAAACAACTTGTAGCTTCATTTTCAGTTGTTTAAAATTAGAATCAACTTGTAGTTTCATTCTTGACTCGTTTGAGCCTGTAAACAACTTGTTGCTTCATTATTGGCTAGATCGAAGTTGGAAACAACTTGTAGCTTCATTCTAGACTCGTTTGAAGTTGAAAACAATTTGTAGTTTCATTCTTGACTCGTTTGAGCCCGGAAACAACTTGTTGCTTCATTATTGGCTGGATTGAAGTTGGAAACAACTTGTAGCTTCATTCCAGACTCGTTTGAAGTTGAAACAACTTGTAGCTTCATTTTCGGTTGTTTAAAATTAGAATCAACTTGTAGTTTCATTCTTGACTCGTTTGAGCCCGGAAACAACTTGTTGCTTCATTATTGGCTGGATTGAAGTTGGAAACAACTTGTAGCTTCATTCCAGACTCGTTTGAAGTTGAAAACAACTTGTAGCTTCATTTTCGGTTGTTTAAAATTAGAATCAACTTGTAGTTTCATTCTTGACTCGTTTGAGCCCGGAAACAACTTGTTGCTTCATTATTGGCTGGATTGAAGTTGGAAACAACTTGTAGCTTCATTCCAGACTCGTTTGAAGTTGAAAACAACTTGTAGCTTCATTTTCAGTTGTTTAAAATTAGAATCAACTTGTAGTTTCATTCTTGACTCGTTTGAGCCGTAAACAACTTGTTGCTTCATTATTGGCTAGATTGAAGTTGGAAACAACTTGTAGCTTCATTCTAGACTCGTTTGAAGTTGAAAACAATTTGTAGCTTCATTTTCGGTTGTTTAAAATTAGAATCAACTTGTAGTTTCATTCTTGACTCGTTTGAGCCTGTAAACAACTTGTTGCTTCATTATTGGCTAGATTGAAGTTGGATACAACTTGTAGCTTCATTCTAGACTCGTTTGAAGTTGAAAACAATTTGTAGCTTCATTTTCGGTTGTTTAAAATTAGAATCAACTTGTAGTTTCATTCTTGACTCGTTTGAGCCCGGAAACAACTTGTTGCTTCATTATTGGCTGGATTGAAGTTGGAAACAACATGTAGCTTCATTCCAGACTCGTTTGAAGTTGAAAACAACTTGTAGCTTCATTTTCAGTTGTTTAAAATTAGAATCAACTTGTAGTTTCATTCTTGACTCGTTTGAGCCTGTAAACAACATGTTGCTTCATTATTGGCTAGATCGAAGTTGGAAACAACTTGTAGCTTCATTCTAGACTCGTTTGAAGTTGAAAACAATTTGTAGTTTCATTCTTGACTCGTTTGAGCCCGGAAACAACTTGTTGTTTCATTATTGGCTGGATTGAAGTTGGAAACAACTTGTAGCTTCATTCCAGACTCGTTTGAAGTTGAACACAACTTGTAGCTTCATTTTCGGTTGTTTAAAATTAGAATCAACTTGTAGTTTCATTCTTGACTCGTTTGAGCCTGTAAACAACTTGTTGCTTCATTATTGGCTAGATTGAAGTTGGAAACAACTTGTAGCTTCATTCTAGACTCGTTTGAAGTTGAAAACAATTTGTAGTTTCATTCTTGACTCGTTTGAGCCCGGAAACAACTTGTTGCTTCATTATTGGCTGGATTGAAGTTGGAAACAACTTGTAGCTTCATTCCAGACTCGTTTGAAGTTGAAACAACTTGTAGCTTCATTTTCGGTTGTTTAAAATTAGAATCAACTTGTAGTTTCATTCTTGACTCGTTTGAGCCTGTAAACAACTTGTTGCTTCATTATTGGCTAGATTGAAGTTGGAAACAACTTGTAGCTTCATTCTAGACTCGTTTGAAGTTGAAAACAATTTGTAGCTTCATTTTCGGTTGTTTAAAATTAGAATCAACTTGTAGTTTCATTCTTGACTCGTTTGAGCCCGGAAACAACTTGTTGCTTCATTATTGGCTGGATTGAAGTTGGAAACAACATGTAGCTTCATTCCAGACTCGTTTGAAGTTGAAAACAACTTGTAGCTTCATTTTCAGTTGTTTAAAATTAGAATCAACTTGTAGTTTCATTCTTGACTCGTTTGAGCCTGTAAACAACTTGTTGCTTCATTATTGGCTAGATCGAAGTTGGAAACAACTTGTAGCTTCATTCTAGACTCGTTTGAAGTTGAAAACAATTTGTAGTTTCATTCTTGACTCGTTTGAGCCCGGAAACAACTTGTTGCTTCATTATTGGCTGGATTGAAGTTGGAAACAACTTGTAGCTTCATTCCAGACTCGTTTGAAGTTGAAACAACTTGTAGCTTCATTTTCGGTTGTTTAAAATTAGAATCAACTTGTAGTTTCATTCTTGACTCGTTTGAGCCCGGAAACAACTTGTTGCTTCATTATTGGCTGGATTGAAGTTGGAAACAACTTGTAGCTTCATTCCAGACTCGTTTGAAGTTGAAAACAACTTGTAGCTTCATTTTCAGTTGTTTAAAATTAGAATCAACTTGTAGTTTCATTCTTGACTCGTTTGAGCCCGGAAACAACTTGTTGCTTCATTATTGGCTGGATTGAAGTTGGAAACAACTTGTAGCTTCATTCCAGACTCGTTTGAAGTTGAAAACAACTTGTAGCTTCATTTTCAGTTGTTTAAAATTAGAATCAACTTGTAGTTTCATTCTTGACTCGTTTGAGCCGGTAAACAACTTGTTGCTTCATTATTGGCTAGATTGAAGTTGGAAACAACTTGTAGCTTCATTCTAGACTCGTTTGAAGTTGAAAACAATTTGTAGCTTCATTTTCGTTGTTTAAATTAGAATCAACTTGTAGTTTCATTCTTGACTCGTTTGAGCCTGTAAACAACTTGTTGCTTCATTATTGGCTAGATTGAAGTTGGAAACAACTTGTAGCTTCATTCTAGACTCGTTTGAAGTTGAAAACAATTTGTAGCTTCATTTTCGGTTGTTTAAAATTAGAATCAACTTGTAGTTTCATTCTTGACTCGTTTGAGCCCGGAAACAACTTGTTGCTTCATTATTGGCTGGATTGAAGTTGGAAACAACTGTAGCTTCATTCCAGACTCGTTTGAAGTTGAAAACAACTTGTAGCTTCATTTTCAGTTGTTTAAAATTAGAATCAACTTGTAGTTTCATTCTTGACTCGTTTGAGCCTGTAAACAACTTGTTGCTTCATTATTGGCTAGATTGAAGTTGGAAACAACTTGTAGCTTCATTCTAGACTCGTTTGAAGTTGAAAACAATTTGTAGTTTCATTCTTGACTCGTTTGAGCCCGGAAACAACTTGTTGTTTCATTATTGGCTGGATTGAAGTTGGAAACAACTTGTAGCTTCATTCCAGACTCGTTTGAAGTTGAACACAACTTGTAGCTTCATTTTCGGTTGTTTAAAATTAGAATCAACTTGTAGTTTCAAGATCGAAGTTGGAAACAACTTGTAGCTTCATTCTAGACTCGTTTGAAGTTGAAAACAATTTGTAGTTTCATTCTTGACTCGTTTGAGCCCGGAAACAACTTGTTGCTTCATTATTGGCTGGATTGAAGTTGGAAACAACTTGTAGCTTCATTCTAGACTCGTTTGAAGTTGAAACAACTTGTAGCTTCATTTTCGGTTGTTTAAAATTAGAATCAACTTGTAGTTTCATTCTTGACTCGTTTGAGCCTGGAAACAACTTGTTGCTTCATTATTGGCTAGATTGAAGTTGGAAACAACTTGTAGCTTCATTCCAGACTCGTTTGAAGTTGAAAACAACTTGTAGCTTCATTTTCGGTTGTTTAAAATTAGAATCAACTTGTAGTTTCATTCTTGACTCGTTTGAGCCCGGAAACAACTTGTTGCTTCATTATTGGCTGGATTGAAGTTGGAAACAACATGTAGCTTCATTCCAGACTCGTTTGAAGTTGAAAACAACTTGTAGCTTCATTTTCAGTTGTTTAAAATTAGAATCAACTTGTAGTTTCATTCTTGACTCGTTTGAGCCTGTAAACAACTTGTTGCTTCATTATTGGCTAGATTGAAGTTGGATGCAACTTGTAGCTTCATTCTAGACTCGTTTGAAGTTGAAAACAATTTGTAGCTTCATTTTCGGTTGTTTAAAATTGAATCAACTTGTAGTTTCATTCTTGACTCGTTTGAGCCTGTAAACAACTTGTTGCTTCATTATTGGCTAGATTGAAGTTGGAAACAACTTGTAGCTTCATTCTAGACTCGTTTGAAGTTGAAAACATTTGTAGCTTCATTTTCGGTTGTTTAAAATTAGAATCAACTTGTAGTTTCATTCTTGACTCGTTTGAGCCCGAAACAACTTGTTGCTTCATTATTGGCTGGATTGAAGTTGGAAACAACATGTAGCTTCATTCCAGACTCGTTTGAAGTTGAAAACAACTTGTAGCTTCATTTTCAGTTGTTTAAAATTAGAATCAACTTGTAGTTTCATTCTTGACTCGTTTGAGCCGGTAAACAACTTGTTGCTTCATTATTGGCTAGATTGAAGTTGGATGCAACTTGTAGCTTCATTCTAGACTCGTTTGAAGTTGAAAACAATTTGTAGCTTCATTTTCGGTTGTTTAAAATTAGAATCAACTTGTAGTTTCATTCTTGACTCGTTTGAGCCTGTAAACAACTTGTTGCTTCATTATTGGCTAGATTGAAGTTGGAAACAACTTGTAGCTTCATTCTAGACTCGTTTGAAGTTGAAAACATTTGTAGCTTCATTTTCGGTTGTTTAAAATTAGAATCAACTTGTAGTTTCATTCTTGACTCGTTTGAGCCCGGAAACAACTGTTGTTGCTTCATTATTGGCTGGATTGAAGTTGGAAACAACATGTAGCTTCATTCAGACTCGTTTGAAGTTGAAAACAATTGTAGCTTCATTTTCGTTGTTTAAAATTAGAATCAACTTGTAGTTTCATTCTTGACTCGTTTGAGCCGGTAAACAACTTGTTGCTTCATTATTGGCTAGATTGAAGTTGGAAACAACTTGTAGCTTCATTCTAGACTCGTTTGAAGTTGAAAACAATTTGTAGTTTCATTCTTGACTCGTTGAGCCCGGAAACAACTTGTTGTTTCATTATTGGCTGGATTGAAGTTGGAAACAACTTGTAGCTTCATTCCAGACTCGTTTGAAGTTGAAAACAACTTGTAGCTTC
Organism: Daucus carota subsp. sativus; assembly: GCF_001625215.2. Classification (NCBI taxonomy): domain Eukaryota; kingdom Viridiplantae; phylum Streptophyta; class Magnoliopsida; order Apiales; family Apiaceae; genus Daucus; species Daucus carota. The sequence goes on along the minus strand of NC_030387.2, from coordinate 16,498,800 downwards.
ATTTTCGGTTGTTTAAAATTAGAATCAACTTGTAGTTTCATTCTTGACTCGTTTGAGCCTGTAAACAACTTGTTGCTTCATTATTGGCTAGATTGAAGTTGGAAACAACTTGTAGCTTCATTCTAGACTCGTTTGAAGTTGAAAACAATTTTAGTTTTCATTCTTGACTCGTTTGAGCCCGGAAACAACTTGTTGCTTCATTATTGGCTGGATTGAAGTTGGAAACAACTTGTAGCTTCATTCCAGACTCGTTTGAAGTTGAAACAATTTGTAGCTTCATTTTCGGTTGTTTAAAATTAGAATCAACTTGTAGTTTCATTCTTGACTCGTTTGAGCCGGTAAACAACTTGTTGCTTCATTATTGGCTGGATTGAAGTTGGAAACAACTTGTAGCTTCATTCCAGACTCGTTTGAAGTTGAAAACAACTTGTAGCTTCATTTTCAGTTGTTTAAAATTAGAATCAACTTGTAGTTTCATTCTTGACTCGTTTGAGCCCGGAAACAACTTGTTGCTTCATTATTGGGCTGATTGAAGTTGGAAACACATGTAGCTTCATTCCAGACTCGTTTGAAGTTGAAACAACTTGTAGCTTCATTTTCGGTTGTTTAAAATTAGAATCAACTTGTAGTTTCATTCTTGACTCGTTTGAGCCGTAAACAACTTGTTGCTTCATTATTGGCTAGATTGAAGTTGGATGCAACTTGTAGCTTCATTCTAGACTCGTTTGAAGTTGAAAACAATTTGTAGGCTTCATTTTCGGTTGTTTAAATTAGAATCAACTTGTAGTTTCATTCTTGACTCGTTTGAGCCGGTAAACAACTTTTGCTTCATTATTGGCTAGATTGAAGTTGGAAACAACTTGTAGCTTCATTCCAGACTCGTTTGAAGTTGAAAACATTTGTAGCTTCATTTTTCGGTTGTTTAAAATTAGAATCAACTTGTAGTTTCATTCTTGACTCGTTTGAGCCCGGAAACAACTTGTTGCTTCATTATTGGCTGGATTGAAGTTGGAAACAACTGTAGCTTCATTCCAGACTCGTTTGAAGTTGAAACAACTTGTAGCTTCATTTTCGGTTGTTTAAAATTAGAATCAACTTGTAGTTTCATTCTTGACTCGTTTGAGCCTGTAAACAACTTGTTGCTTCATTATTGGCTAGATTGAAGTTGGAAACAACTTGTAGCTTCATTCTAGACTCGTTGGAAGTTTAAAACAATTTGTAGTTTCATTCTTGACTCGTTTGAGCCCGGAAACAACTTGTTGCTTCATTATTGGCTGGATTGAAGTTGGAAACAACTTGTAGCTTCATTCCAGACTCGTTTGAAGTTGAAAACAACTTGTAGCTTCATTTTCGGTGTTTAAAATTAGAATCAACTTGTAGTTTCATTCTTGACTCGTTTGAGCCTGTAAACAACTTGTTGCTTCATTATTGGCTAGATTGAAGTTGGAAACAACTTGTAGCTTCATTCTAGACTCGTTTGAAGTTGAAAACAACTTGTAGTTTCATTCTTGACTCGTTGAGCCCGGAAACAACTTGTTTGTTTCATTATTGGCTGGATTGAAGTTGGAAACAACTTGTAGCTTCATTCCAGACTCGTTTGAAGTTGAAAACAACTTGTAGCTTCATTTTCGGTTGTTTAAAATTAGAATCAACTTGTAGTTTCATTCTTGACTCGTTTGAGCCTGTAAACAACTTGTTGCTTCATTATTGGCTAGATTGAAGTTGGAAACAACTTGTAGCTTCATTCTAGACTCGTTTGAAGTTGAAAACAATTGTAGCTTCATTTTCGGTTGTTTAAAATTAGAATCAACTTGTAGTTTCATTCTTGACTCGTTTGAGCCCGGAAACAACTTGTTGCTTCATTATTGGCTGGATTGAAGTTGGAAACAACTTGTAGCTTCATTCCAGACTCGTTTGAAGTTGAAAACAACTTGTAGCTTCATTTTCGGTTGTTTAAAATTAGAATCAACTTGTAGTTTCATTCTTGACTCGTTTGAGCCTGTAAACAACTTGTTGCTTCATTATTGGCTAGATTGAAGTTGGAAACAACTTGTAGCTTCATTCTAGACTCGTTTGAAGTTGAAAACAATTTGTAGCTTCATTTTCGGTTGTTTAAAATTAGAATCAACTTGTAGTTTCATTCTTGACTCGTTTGAGCCCGGAAACAACTTTTTGCTTCATTATTGGCTGGATTGAAGTTGGAAACAACATGTAGCTTCATTCCAGACTCGTTTGAAGTTGAAAACAACTTGTAGCTTCATTTTCAGTTGTTTAAAATTAGAATCAACTTGTAGTTTCATTCTTGACTCGTTTGAGCCTGTAAACAACATGTTGCTTCATTATTGGCTAGATCGAAGTTGGAAACAACTTGTAGCTTCATTCTAGACTCGTTTGAAGTTGAAAACAATTTGTAGTTTCATTCTTGACTCGTTTGAGCCCGGAAACAACTTGTTGTTTTCATTATTGGCTGGATTGAAGTTGGAAACAACTTGTAGCTTCATTCCAGACTCGTTTGAAGTTGAAAACAACTTGTAGCTTCATTTTCGGTTGTTTAAAATTAGAATCAACTTGTAGTTTCATTCTTGACTCGTTTGAGCCTGTAAACAACTTGTTGCTTCATTATTGGCTAGATTGAAGTTGGAAACAACTTGTAGCTTCATTCTAGACTCGTTTGAAGTTGAAAACAATTTGTAGTTTCATTCTTGACTCGTTTGAGCCCGGAAACAACTTGTTTCATTTTTTTTGGCTGGATTGAAGTTGGAAACGACTTGTAGCTTCATTCCAGACTCGTTTGAAGTTGAACACAACTTGTAGCTTCATTTTCGGTTGTTTAAAATTAGAATCAACTTGTAGTTTCATTCTTGACTCGTTTGAGCCTGTAAACAACTTGTTGCTTCATTATTGGCTAGATTGAAGTTGGAAACAACTTGTAGCTTCATTTCTAGACTCGTTTGAAGTTGAAAACAATTTGTAGTTTCATTCTTGACTCGTTTGAGCCCGGAAACAACTTGTTTGCTTCATTATTGGCTGGATTGAAGTTGGAAACAACTTGTAGCTTCATTCCAGACTCGTTTGAAGTTGAACACAACTTGTAGCTTCATTTTCGGTTGTTTAAAATTAGAATCAACTTGTAGTTTCATTCTTGACTCGTTTGAGCCTGTAAACAACTTGTTGCTTCATTATTGGCTAGATTGAAGTTGGAAACAACTTGTAGCTTCATTCTAGACTCGTTTGAAGTTGAAAACAATTGTAGCTTCATTTTCGGTTGTTTAAAATTAGAATCAACTTGTAGTTTCATTCTTGACTCGTTTGAGCCCGGAAACAACTTGTTGCTTCATTATTGGCTGGATTGAAGTTGGAAACAACATGTAGCTTCATTCCAGACTCGTTTGAAGTTGAAAACAACTTGTAGCTTCATTTTCAGTTGTTTAAAATTAGAATCAACTTGTAGTTTCATTCTTGACTCGTTTGAGCCTGTAAACAACTTGTTGCTTCATTATTGGCTAGATTGAAGTTGGAAACAACTTGTAGCTTCATTCTAGACTCGTTTGAAGTTGAAAACAATTTGTAGCTTCATTTTCGGTTGTTTAAAATTAGAATCAACTTGTAGTTTCATTCTTGACTCGTTTGAGCCGGAAAACAACTTGTTGCTTCATTATTGGCTAGATTGAAGTTGGAAACAACTTGTAGCTTCATTCCAGACTCGTTTGAAGTTGAAAACAACTTGTAGCTTCATTTTCGGTTGTTTAAAATTAGAATCAACTTGTAGTTTCATTCTTGACTCGTTTGAGCCTGTAAACAACTTGTTGCTTCATTATTGGCTAGATTGAAGTTGGAAACAACTTGTTGCTTCATTCTAGACTCGTTTGAAGTTGAAACATTTGTAGTTTCATTCTTGACTCGTTTGAGCCCGGAAACAACTTGTTGTTTCATTATTGGCTGGATTGAAGTTGGAAACAACTTGTAGCTTCATTCCAGACTCGTTTGAAGTTGAACACAACTTGTAGCTTCATTTTCGGTTGTTTAAAATTAGAATCAACTTGTAGTTTCATTCTTGACTCGTTTGAGCCTGTAAACAACTTGTTGCTTCATTATTGGCTAGATTGAAGTTGGAACAACTTGTAGCTTCATTCTAGACTCGTTTGAAGTTGAAAACAATTTGTAGCTTCATTTTCGGTTGTTTAAAATTAGAATCAACTTGTAGTTTCATTCTTGACTCGTTTGAGCCCGGAAACAACTTGTTGCTTCATTATTGGCTGGATTGAAGTTGGAAACAACTGTAGCTTCATTCCAGACTCGTTTGAAGTTGAAAACAACTTGTAGCTTCATTTTCGGTTGTTTAAAATTAGAATCAACTTGTAGTTTCATTCTTGACTCGTTTGAGCCTGTAAACAACTTGTTGCTTCATTATTGGCTAGATTGAAGTTGGAAACAACTTGTAGCTTCATTCTAGACTCGTTTGAAGTTGAAAACAATTTGTAGTTTCATTCTTGACTCGTTTGAGCCCGGAAACAACTTGTTGTTCATTATTGGCTGGATTGAAGTTGGAAACAACTTGTAGCTTCATTCCAGACTCGTTTGAAGTTGAAAACAACTTGTAGCTTCATTTTCGGTTGTTTAAAATTAGAATCAACTTGTAGTTTCATTCTTGACTCGTTTGAGCCTGTAAACAACTTGTTGCTTCATTATTGGCTAGATTCGAAGTTGGAAACAACTTGTAGCTTCATTCTAGACTCGTTTGAAGTTGAAAACAATTTGTAGTTTCATTCTTGACTCGTTTGAGCCCGGAAACAACTTGTTGTTTCATTATTGGCTGGATTGAAGTTGGAAACAACTTGTAGCTTCATTCCAGACTCGTTTGAAGTTGAACAACTTGTAGCTTCATTTTCGGTTGTTTAAAATTAGAATCAACTTGTAGTTTCATTCTTGACTCGTTTGAGCCTGTAAACAACTTGTTGCTTCATTATTGGCTAGATTGAAGTTGGAACAACTTGTAGCTTCATTCTAGACTCGTTTGAAGTTGAAAACAATTTGTAGCTTCATTTTCGGTTGTTTAAAATTAGAATCAACTTGTAGTTTCATTCTTGACTCGTTTGAGCCTGTAAACAACTTGTTGCTTCATTATTGGCTAGATTGAAGTTGGAAACAACTTGTAGCTTCATTCTAGACTCGTTTGAAGTTGAAAACAATTTGTAGCTTCATTTTCGGTTGTTTAAAATTAGAATCAACTTGTAGTTTCATTCTTGACTCGTTTGAGCCCGGAAACAACTTGTTGCTTCATTATTGGCTGGATTGAAGTTGGAAACAACTTGTAGCTTCATTCCAGACTCGTTTGAAGTTGAAAACAACTTGTAGCTTCATTTTCAGTTGTTTAAAATTAGAATCAACTTGTAGTTTCATTCTTGACTCGTTTGAGCCTGTAAACAACTTGTTGCTTCATTATTGGCTAGATCGAAGTTGGAAACAACTTGTAGCTTCATTCTAGACTCGTTTGAAGTTGAAAACAATTTGTAGTTTCATTCTTGACTCGTTTGAGCCCGGAAACAACTTGTTGTTTCATTATTGGCTGGATTGAAGTTGGAAACGAACTTGTAGCTTCATTCCAGACTCGTTTGAAGTTGAACACAACTTGTAGCTTCATTTTCGGTTGTTTAAAATTAGAATCAACTTGTAGTTTCATTCTTGACTCGTTTGAGCCTGTAAACAACTTGTTGCTTCATTATTGGCTGATTGAAGTTGGAAACAACTTGTAGCTTCATTCTAGACTCGTTTGAAGTGGAAAACAATTTGTAGCTTCATTTTCGGTTGTTTAAAATTAGAATCAACTTGTAGTTTCATTCTTGACTCGTTTGAGCCCGGAAACAACTTGTTGCTTCATTATTGGCTGGATTGAAGTTGGAAACAACATGTAGCTTCATTCCAGACTCGTTTGAAGTTGAAAACAACTTGTAGCTTCATTTTCAGTTGTTTAAAATTAGAATCAACTTGTAGTTTCATTCTTGACTCGTTTGAGCCTGTAAACAACTTGTTGCTTCATTATTGGCTAGATTGAAGTTGGAAACAACTTGTAGCTTCATTCTAGACTCGTTTGAAGTTGAAAACAATTTGTAGCTTCATTTTCGGTTGTTTAAAATTAGAATCAACTTGTAGTTTCATTCTTGACTCGTTTGAGCCCGGAAACAACTTGTTGCTTCATTATTGGCTGGATTGAAGTTGGAAACAACTTGTAGCTTCATTCCAGACTCGTTTGAAGTTGAAAACAACTTGTAGCTTCATTTTCAGTTGTTTAAAATTAGAATCAACTTGTAGTTTCATTCTTGACTCGTTTGAGCCTGTAAACAACTTGTTGCTTCATTATTGGCTAGATTGAAGTTGGAAACAACTTGTAGCTTCATTCTAGACTCGTTTGAAGTTGAAAACAATTTGTAGTTTCATTCTTGACTCGTTTGAGCCCGGAAACAACTTGTTGTTTCATTATTGGCTGGATTGAAGTTGGAAACAACTTGTAGCTTCATTCCAGACTCGTTTGAAGTTGAAAACAACTTGTAGCTTCATTTTCGGTTGTTTAAAATTAGAATCAACTTGTAGTTTCATTCTTGACTCGTTTGAGCCGGAAACAACTTGTTGCTTCATTATTGGCTGGATTGAAGTTGGAAACAACTTGTAGCTTCATTCCAGACTCGTTTGAAGTTGAAAACAACTTGTAGCTTCATTTTCAGTTGTTTAAAATTAGAATCAACTTGTAGTTTCATTCTTGACTCGTTTGAGCCTGTAAACAACTTGTTGCTTCATTATTGGCTAGATTGAAGTTGGAAACAACTTGTAGCTTCATTCTAGACTCGTTTGAAGTTGAAAACAATTTGTAGTTTCATTCTTGACTCGTTTGAGCCCGGAAACAACTTGTTGTTCATTATTGGCTGGATTGAAGTTGGAAACAACTTGTAGCTTCATTCCAGACTCGTTTGAAGTTGAAAACAACTTGTAGCTTCATTTTCGGTTGTTTAAATTAGAATCAACTTGTAGTTTCATTCTTGACTCGTTTGAGCCTGTAAACAACTTGTTGCTTCATTATTGGCTAGATTGAAGTTGGAAACAACTTGTAGCTTCATTCTAGACTCGTTTGAAGTTGAAAACAATTTGTAGTTTCATTCTTGACTCGTTTGAGCCCGGAAACAACTTGTTGTTTCATTATTGGCTGGATTGAAGTTGGAAACAACTTGTAGCTTCATTCCAGACTCGTTTGAAGTTGAAACAACTTGTAGCTTCATTTTCGGTTGTTTAAAATTAGAATCAACTTGTAGTTTCATTCTTGACTCGTTTGAGCCTGTAAACAACTTGTTGCTTCATTATTGGCTAGATTGAAGTTGGAAACAACTTGTAGCTTCATTCTAGACTCGTTTGAAGTTGAAAACAATTTTAGTTTCATTCTTGACTCGTTTGAGCCCGGAAACAACTTGTTGTTTCATTATTGGCTGGATTGAAGTTGGAAACAACTTGTAGCTTCATTCCAGACTCGTTTGAAGTTGAAAACAACTTGTAGCTTCATTTTCGGTTGTTTAAAATTAGAATCAACTTGTAGTTTCATTCTTGACTCGTTTGAGCCTGTAAACAACTTGTTGCTTCATTATTGGCTAGATTGAAGTTGGAAACAACTTGTAGCTTCATTCTAGACTCGTTTGAAGTGGAAAACATTTGTAGCTTCATTTTCGGTTGTTTAAAATTAGAATCAACTTGTAGTTTCATTCTTGACTCGTTTGAGCCTGTAAACAACTTGTTGCTTCATTATTGGCTAGATTGAAGTTGGAAACAACTTGTAGCTTCATTCTAGACTCGTTTGAAGTTGAAAACAATTTGTAGCTTCATTTTCGGTTGTTTAAAATTAGAATCAACTTGTAGTTTCATTCTTGACTCGTTTGAGCCCGGAAACAACTTGTTGCTTCATTATTGGCTGGATTGAAGTTGGAAACAACTTGTAGCTTCATTCCAGACTCGTTTGAAGTTGAAAACAACTTGTAGCTTCATTTTCAGTTGTTTAAAATTAGAATCAACTTGTAGTTTCATTCTTGACTCGTTTGAGCCTGTAAACAACTTGTTGCTTCATTATTGGCTAGATTGAAGTTGGAAACAACTTGTAGCTTCATTCTAGACTCGTTTGAAGTTGAAAACAATTTGTAGTTTCATTCTTGACTCGTTTGAGCCCGGAAACAACTTGTTGTTTCATTATTGGCTGGATTGAAGTTGGAAACAACTTGTAGCTTCATTCCAGACTCGTTTGAAGTTGAAACAACTTGTAGCTTCATTTTCGGTTGTTTAAAATTAGAATCAACTTGTAGTTTCATTCTTGACTCGTTTGAGCCTGTAAACAACTTGTTGCTTCATTATTGGCTAGATTGAAGTTGGAAACAACTTGTAGCTTCATTCTAGACTCGTTTGAAGTTGAAAACAATTGTAGCTTCATTTTCGGTTGTTTAAAATTAGAATCAACTTGTAGTTTCATTCTTGACTCGTTTGAGCCTGTAAACAACTTGTTGCTTCATTATTGGCTAGATTGAAGTTGGAAACAACTTGTAGCTTCATTCTAGACTCGTTTGAAGTTGAAAACAATTTGTAGCTTCATTTTCGGTTGTTTAAAATTAGAATCAACTTGTAGTTTCATTCTTGACTCGTTTGAGCCGGAAACAACTTGTTGCTTCATTATTGGCTGATTGAAGTTGGAAACAACTTGTAGCTTCATTCCAGACTCGTTTGAAGTTGAAAACAACTTGTAGCTTCATTTTCGGTTGTTTAAAATTAGAATCAACTTGTAGTTTCATTCTTGACTCGTTTGAGCCTGTAAACAACTTGTTGCTTCATTATTGGCTAGATTGAAGTTGGAAACAACTTGTAGCTTCATTCTAGACTCGTTTGAAGTTGAAAACAATTTGTAGTTTCATTCTTGACTCGTTTGAGCCCGGAAACAACTTGTTGTTTCATTATTGGCTGGATTGAAGTTGGAAACAACTTGTAGCTTCATTCCAGACTCGTTTGAAGTTGAAAACAACTTGTAGCTTCATTTTCGGTTGTTTAAAATTAGAATCAACTTGTAGTTTCATTCTTGACTCGTTTGAGCCCGGAAACAACTTGTTGCTTCATTATTGGCTGGATTGAAGTTGGAAACAACTTGTAGCTTCATTCCAGACTCGTTTGAAGTTGAAAACAACTTGTAGCTTCATTTTCGGTTGTTTAAAATTAGAATCAACTTGTAGTTTCATTCTTGACTCGTTTGAGCCTGTAAACAACTTGTTGCTTCATTATTGGCTAGATTGAAGTTGGAAACAACTTGTAGCTTCATTCTAGACTCGTTTGAAGTTGAAAACAATTTGTAGCTTCATTTTCGGTTGTTTAAAATTAGAATCAACTTGTAGTTTCATTCTTGACTCGTTTGAGCCCGGAAACAACTTGTTGCTTCATTATTGGCTGGATTGAAGTTGGAAACAACTTGTAGCTTCATTCCAGACTCGTTTGAAGTTGAAAACAACTTGTAGCTTCATTTTCAGTTGTTTAAAATTAGAATCAACTTTAGTTTCATTCTTGACTCGTTTGAGCCTGTAAACAACTTGTTGCTTCATTATTGGCTAGATCGAAGTTGGAAACAACTTGTAGCTTCATTCTAGACTCGTTTGAAGTTGAAAACAATTTGTAGTTTCATTCTTGACTCGTTTGAGCCCGGAAACAACTTGTTGTTTCATTATTGGCTGGATTGAAGTTGGAAACGACTTGTAGCTTCATTCCAGACTCGTTTGAAGTTGAACACAACTTGTAGCTTCATTTTCGGTTGTTTAAAATTAGAATCAACTTGTAGTTTCATTCTTGACTCGTTTGAGCCTGTAAACAACTTGTTGCTTCATTATTGGCTAGATTGAAGTTGGAAACAACTTGTAGCTTCATTCTAGACTCGTTTGAAGTGGAAAACAATTTGTAGCTTCATTTTCGGTTGTTTAAAATTAGAATCAACTTGTAGTTTCATTCTTGACTCGTTTGAGCCCGGAAACAACTTGTTGCTTCATTATTGGCTGGATTGAAGTTGGAAACAACATGTAGCTTCATTCCAGACTCGTTTGAAGTTGAAAACAACTTGTAGCTTCATTTTCAGTTGTTTAAAATTAGAATCAACTTGTAGTTTCATTCTTGACTCGTTTGAGCCTGTAAACAACTTGTTGCTTCATTATTGGCTAGATTGAAGTTGGAAACAACTTGTAGCTTCATTCTAGACTCGTTTGAAGTTGAAAACAATTTGTAGCTTCATTTTCGGTTGTTTAAAATTAGAATCAACTTGTAGTTTCATTCTTGACTCGTTTGAGCCCGGAAACAACTTGTTGCTTCATTATTGGCTGGATTGAAGTTGGAAACAACTTGTAGCTTCATTCCAGACTCGTTTGAAGTTGAAAACAACTTGTAGCTTCATTTTCGGTTGTTTAAAATTAGAATCAACTTGTAGTTTCATTCTTGACTCGTTTGAGCCTGTAAACAACTTGTTGCTTCATTATTGGCTAGATCGAAGTTGGAAACAACTTGTAGCTTCATTCTAGACTCGTTTGAAGTTGAAAACAATTTGTAGTTTCATTCTTGACTCGTTTGAGCCCGGAAACAACTTGTTGTTTCATTATTGGCTGGATTGAAGTTGGAAACGACTTGTAGCTTCATTCCAGACTCGTTTGAAGTTGAACACAACTTGTAGCTTCATTTTCGGTTGTTTAAAATTAGAATCAACTTGTAGTTTCATTCTTGACTCGTTTGAGCCTGTAAACAACTTGTTGCTTCATTATTGGCTAGATTGAAGTTGGAAACAACTTGTAGCTTCATTCTAGACTCGTTTGAAGTGGAAAACAATTTGTAGCTTCATTTTCGGTTGTTTAAAATTAGAATCAACTTGTAGTTTCATTCTTGACTCGTTTGAGCCCGGAAACAACTTGTTGCTTCATTATTGGCTGGATTGAAGTTGGAAACAACATGTAGCTTCATTCCAGACTCGTTTGAAGTTGAAAACAACTTGTAGCTTCATTTTCAGTTGTTTAAAATTAGAATCAACTTGTAGTTTCATTCTTGACTCGTTTGAGCCTGTAAACAACTTGTTGCTTCATTATTGGCTAGATTGAAGTTGGAAACAACTTGTAGCTTCATTCTAGACTCGTTTGAAGTTGAAAACAATTTGTAGCTTCATTTTCGGTTGTTTAAAATTAGAATCAACTTGTAGTTTCATTCTTGACTCGTTTGAGCCTGGAAACAACTTGTTGCTTCATTATTGGCTAGATTGAAGTTGGAAACAACTTGTAGCTTCATTCCAGACTCGTTTGAAGTTGAAACCAACTTGTAGCTTCATTTTCGGTTGTTTAAAATTAGAATCAACTTGTAGTTTCATTCTTGACTCGTTTGAGCCTGTAAACAACTTGTTGCTTCATTATTGGCTAGATTGAAGTTGGAAACAACTTGTAGCTTCATTCTAGACTCGTTTGAAGTTGAAAACAATTTGTAGCTTCATTTTCGGTTGTTTAAAATTAGAATCAACTTGTAGTTTCATTCTTGACTCGTTTGAGCCCGGAAACAACTTGTTGCTTCATTATTGGCTGGATTGAAGTTGGAAACAACATGTAGCTTCATTCCAGACTCGTTTGAAGTTGAAAACAACTTGTAGCTTCATTTTCGGTTGTTTAAAATTAGAATCAACTTGTAGTTTCATTCTTGACTCGTTTGAGCCTGTAAACAACTTGTTGCTTCATTATTGGCTAGATTGAAGTTGGAAACAACTTGTAGCTTCATTCTAGACTCGTTTGAAGTTGAAAACAATTTGTAGCTTCATTTTCGGTTGTTTAAAATTAGAATCAACTTGTAGTTTCATTCTTGACTCGTTTGAGCCTGTAAACAACTTGTTGCTTCATTATTGGCTAGATTGAAGTTGGAAACAACTTGTAGCTTCATTCTAGACTCGTTTGAAGTTGAAAACAATTTGTAGCTTCATTTTCGGTTGTTTAAAATTAGAATCAACTTGTAGTTTCATTCTTGACTCGTTTGAGCCCGGAAACAACTTGTTGCTTCATTATTGGCTGGATTGAAGTTGGAAACAACTTGTAGCTTCATTCCAGACTCGTTTGAAGTTGAAAACAACTTGTAGCTTCATTTTCAGTTGTTTAAAATTAGAATCAACTTGTAGTTTCATTCTTGACTCGTTTGAGCCTGTAAACAACTTGTTGCTTCATTATTGGCTAGATTGAAGTTGGAAACAACTTGTAGCTTCATTCTAGACTCGTTTGAAGTTGAAAACAATTTGTAGTTTCATTCTTGACTCGTTTGAGCCCGGAAACAACTTGTTGTTTCATTATTGGCTGGATTGAAGTTGGAAACACTTGTAGCTTCATTCCAGACTCGTTTGAAGTTGAACACAACTTGTAGCTTCATTTTCGGTTGTTTAAAATTAGAATCAACTTGTAGTTTCATTCTTGACTCGTTTGAGCCTGTAAACAACTTGTTGCTTCATTATTGGCTAGATTGAAGTTGGAAACAACTTGTAGCTTCATTCTAGACTCGTTTGAAGTTGAAAACAATTTGTAGTTTCATTCTTGACTCGTTTGAGCCCGGAAACAACTTGTTGTTTCATTATTGGCTGGATTGAAGTTGGAAACAACTTGTAGCTTCATTCCAGACTCGTTTGAAGTTGAACACAACTTGTAGCTTCATTTTCGGTTGTTTAAAATTAGAATCAACTTGTAGTTTCATTCTTGACTCGTTTGAGCCTGTAAACAACTTGTTGCTTCATTATTGGCTAGATTGAAGTTGGAAACAACTTGTAGCTTCATTCTAGACTCGTTTGAAGTGGAAAACAATTTGTAGCTTCATTTTCGGTTGTTTAAAATTAGAATCAACTTGTAGTTTCATTCTTGACTCGTTTGAGCCTGGAAACAACTTGTTGCTTCATTATTGGCTAGATTGAAGTTGGAAACAACTTGTAGCTTCATTCCAGACTCGTTTGAAGTTGAAAACAATTTGTAGCTTCATTTTCGGTTGTTTAAAATTAGAATCAACTTGTAGTTTCATTCTTGACTCGTTTGAGCCTGGAAACAACTTGTTGCTTCATTATTGGCTGGATTGAAGTTGGAAACAACTTGTAGCTTCATTCCAGACTCGTTTGAAGTTGAAAACAACTTGTAGCTTCATTTTCGGTTGTTTAAAATTAGAATCAACTTGTAGTTTCATTCTTGACTCGTTTGAGCCTGTAAACAACTTGTTGCTTCATTATTGGCTAGATTGAAGTTGGAAACAACTTGTAGCTTCATTCTAGACTCGTTTGAAGTTGAAAACAATTTGTAGCTTCATTTTCGGTTGTTTAAAATTAGAATCAACTTGTAGTTTCATTCTTGACTCGTTTGAGCCTGTAAACAACTTGTTGCTTCATTATTGGCTAGATTGAAGTTGGAAACAACTTGTAGCTTCATTCTAGACTCGTTTGAAGTTGAAAACAATTTGTAGCTTCATTTTCGGTTGTTTAAAATTAGAATCAACTTGTAGTTTCATTCTTGACTCGTTTGAGCCTGTAAACAACTTGTTGCTTCATTATTGGCTAGATTGAAGTTGGAAACAACTTGTAGCTTCATTCTAGACTCGTTTGAAGTTGAAAACAATTTGTAGCTTCATTTTCGGTTGTTTAAAATTAGAATCAACTTGTAGTTTCATTCTTGACTCGTTTGAGCCCGGAAACAACTTGTTGCTTCATTATTGGCTGGATTGAAGTTGGAAACAACTTGTAGCTTCATTCCAGACTCGTTTGAAGTTGAAAACAACTTGTAGCTTCATTTTCAGTTGTTTAAAATTAGAATCAACTTGTAGTTTCATTCTTGACTCGTTTGAGCCTGTAAACAACTTGTTGCTTCATTATTGGCTAGATTGAAGTTGGAAACAACTTGTAGCTTCATTCTAGACTCGTTTGAAGTTGAAAACAATTTGTAGCTTCATTTTCGGTTGTTTAAAATTAGAATCAACTTGTAGTTTCATTCTTGACTCGTTTGAGCCTGTAAACAACTTGTTGCTTCATTATTGGCTAGATTGAAGTTGGAAACAACTTGTAGCTTCATTCTAGACTCGTTTGAAGTTGAAAACAATTTGTAGCTTCATTTTCGGTTGTTTAAAATTAGAATCAACTTGTAGTTTCATTCTTGACTCGTTTGAGCCCGGAAACAACTTGTTGCTTCATTATTGGCTGGATTGAAGTTGGAAACAACTTGTAGCTTCATTCCAGACTCGTTTGAAGTTGAAAACAACTTGTAGCTTCATTTTCAGTTGTTTAAAATTAGAATCAACTTGTAGTTTCATTCTTGACTCGTTTGAGCCTGTAAACAACTTGTTGCTTCATTATTGGCTAGATCGAAGTTGGAAACAACTTGTAGCTTCATTCTAGACTCGTTTGAAGTTGAAAACAATTTGTAGTTTCATTCTTGACTCGTTTGAGCCCGGAAACAACTTGTTGTTTCATTATTGGCTGGATTGAAGTTGGAAACAACTTGTAGCTTCATTCCAGACTCGTTTGAAGTTGAAAACAACTTGTAGCTTCATTTTCGGTTGTTTAAAATTAGAATCAACTTGTAGTTTCATTCTTGACTCGTTTGAGCCTGTAAACAACTTGTTGCTTCATTATTGGCTAGATTGAAGTTGGAAACAACTTGTAGCTTCATTCTAGACTCGTTTGAAGTTGAAAACAATTTGTAGTTTCATTCTTGACTCGTTTGAGCCCGGAAACAACTTGTTGTTTCATTATTGGCTGGATTGAAGTTGGAAACAACTTGTAGCTTCATTCCAGACTCGTTTGAAGTTGAACACAACTTGTAGCTTCATTTTCGGTTGTTTAAAATTAGAATCAACTTGTAGTTTCATTCTTGACTCGTTTGAGCCTGTAAACAACTTGTTGCTTCATTATTGGCTAGATTGAAGTTGGAAACAACTTGTAGCTTCATTCTAGACTCGTTTGAAGTTGAAAACAATTTGTAGCTTCATTTTCGGTTGTTTAAAATTAGAATCAACTTGTAGTTTCATTCTTGACTCGTTTGAGCCTGTAAACAACTTGTTGCTTCATTATTGGCTAGATTGAAGTTGGAAACAACTTGTAGCTTCATTCTAGACTCGTTTGAAGTTGAAAACAATTTGTAGCTTCATTTTCGGTTGTTTAAAATTAGAATCAACTTGTAGTTTCATTCTTGACTCGTTTGAGCCCGGAAACAACTTGTTGCTTCATTATTGGCTGATTGAAGTTGGAAACAACTTGTAGCTTCATTCCAGACTCGTTTGAAGTTGAAAACAACTTGTAGCTTCATTTTCAGTTGTTTAAAATTAGAATCAACTTGTAGTTTCATTCTTGACTCGTTTGAGCCTGTAAACAACTTGTTGCTTCATTATTGGCTAGATTGAAGTTGGAAACAACTTGTAGCTTCATTCTAGACTCGTTTGAAGTTGAAAACAATTTGTAGTTTCATTCTTGACTCGTTTGAGCCCGGAAACAACTTGTTGTTCATTATTGGCTGGATTGAAGTTGGAAACAACTTGTAGCTTCATTCCAGACTCGTTTGAAGTTGAACACAACTTGTAGCTTCATTTTCGGTTGTTTAAAATTAGAATCAACTTGTAGTTTCATTCTTGACTCGTTTGAGCCCGGAAACAACTTGTTGCTTCATTATTGGCTGGATTGAAGTTGGAAACGACTTGTAGCTTCATTCCAGACTCGTTTGAAGTTGAAAACAACTTGTAGCTTCATTTTCGGTTGTTTAAAATTAGAATCAACTTGTAGTTTCATTCTTGACTCGTTTGAGCCTGTAAACAACTTGTTGCTTCATTATTGGCTAGATTGAAGTTGGAAACAACTTGTAGCTTCATTCTAGACTCGTTTGAAGTTGAAAACAATTTGTAGCTTCATTTTCGGTTGTTTAAAATTAGAATCAACTTGTAGTTTCATTCTTGACTCGTTTGAGCCCGGAAACAACTTGTTGCTTCATTATTGGCTAGATTGAAGTTGGAAACAACTTGTAGCTTCATTCCAGACTCGTTTGAAGTTGAAAACAACTTGTAGCTTCATTTTCAGTTGTTTAAAATTAGAATCAACTTGTAGTTTCATTCTTGACTCGTTTGAGCCTGTAAACAACTTGTTGCTTCATTATTGGCTAGATTGAAGTTGGAAACAACTTGTAGCTTCATTCTAGACTCGTTTGAAGTTGAAAACAATTTGTAGTTTCATTCTTGACTCGTTTGAGCCCGGAAACAACTTGTTGCTTCATTATTGGCTGGATTGAAGTTGGAAACAACTTGTAGCTTCATTCCAGACTCGTTTGAAGTTGAAAACAACTTGTAGCTTCATTCTTGACTCGTTTGAGCCTGGAAACAACTTGTTGCTTCATTATTGGCTGGATTGAAGTTGGAAACAACTTGTAGCTTCATTCCAGACTCGTTTGAAGTTGAAAACAATTTGTAGTTTCATTCTTGACTCGTTTGAGCCCGGAAACAACTTGTTGCTTCATTATTGGCTGGATTGAAGTTGGAAACAACTTGTAGCTTCATTCCAGACTCGTTTGAAGTTGAACACAACTTGTAGCTTCATTTTCGGTTGTTTAAAATTAGAATCAACTTGTAGTTTCATTCTTGACTCGTTTGAGCCTGTAAACAACTTGTTGCTTCATTATTGGCTAGATTGAAGTTGGAAACAACTTGTAGCTTCATTCTAGACTCGTTTGAAGTTGAAAACAATTTGTAGCTTCATTTTCGGTTGTTTAAAATTAGAATCAACTTGTAGTTTCATTCTTGACTCGTTTGAGCCCGGAAACAACTTGTTGCTTCATTATTGGCTGGATTGAAGTTGGAAACAACATGTAGCTTCATTCCAGACTCGTTTGAAGTTGAAAACAACTTGTAGCTTCATTTTCAGTTGTTTAAAATTAGAATCAACTTGTAGTTTCATTCTTGACTCGTTTGAGCCTGTAAACAACTTGTTGCTTCATTATTGGCTAGATTGAAGTTGGAAACAACTTGTAGCTTCATTCCAGACTCGTTTGAAGTTGAAAACAATTTGTAGCTTCATTTTCGGTTGTTTAAAATTAGAATCAACTTGTAGTTTCATTCTTGACTCGTTTGAGCCTGTAAACAACTTGTTGCTTCATTATTGGCTAGATTGAAGTTGGAAACAACTTGTAGCTTCATTCTAGACTCGTTTGAAGTTGAAAACAATTTGTAGCTTCATTTTCGGTTGTTTAAAATTAGAATCAACTTGTAGTTTCATTCTTGACTCGTTTGAGCCGGAAACAACTTGTTGCTTCATTATTGGCTGGATTGAAGTTGGAAACAACATGTAGCTTCATTCCAGACTCGTTTGAAGTTGAAAACAACTTGTAGCTTCATTTTCAGTTGTTTAAAATTAGAATCAACTTGTAGTTTCATTCTTGACTCGTTTGAGCCTGTAAACAACTTGTTGCTTCATTATTGGCTAGATTGAAGTTGGAAACAACTTGTAGCTTCATTCTAGACTCGTTTGAAGTTGAAAACAATTTGTAGTTTCATTCTTGACTCGTTTGAGCCCGGAAACAACTTGTTGCTTCATTATTGGCTGGATTGAAGTTGGAAACAACTTGTAGCTTCATTCCAGACTCGTTTGAAGTTGAAAACAACTTGTAGCTTCATTCTTGACTCGTTTGAGCCTGGAAACAACTTGTTGCTTCATTATTGGCTGGATTGAAGTTGGAAACAACTTGTAGCTTCATTCCAGACTCGTTTGAAGTTGAAACAATTTAGTTTCATTCTTGACTCGTTTGAGCCCGGAAACAACTTGTTGCTTCATTATTGGCTGGATTGAAGTTGGAAACAACTTGTAGCTTCATTCCAGACTCGTTTGAAGTTGAAACAACTTGTAGCTTCATTTTCGGTTGTTTAAAATTAGAATCAACTTGTAGTTTCATTCTTGACTCGTTTGAGCCTGTAAACAACTTGTTGCTTCATTATTGGCTAGATTGAAGTTGGAAACAACTTGTAGCTTCATTCTAGACTCGTTTGAAGTTGAAAACAATTTGTAGCTTCATTTTCGGTTGTTTAAAATTAGAATCAACTTGTAGTTTCATTCTTGACTCGTTTGAGCCCGGAAACAACTTGTTGCTTCATTATTGGCTGGATTGAAGTTGGAAACAACTTGTAGCTTCATTCCAGACTCGTTTGAAGTTGAAAACAACTTGTAGCTTCATTTTCAGTTGTTTAAAATTAGAATCAACTTGTAGTTTCATTCTTGACTCGTTTGAGCCTGTAAACAACTTGTTGCTTCATTATTGGCTAGATTGAAGTTGGAAACAACTTGTAGCTTCATTCTAGACTCGTTTGAAGTTGAAAACAATTTGTAGCTTCATTTTCGGTTGTTTAAAATTAGAATCAACTTGTAGTTTCATTCTTGACTCGTTTGAGCCTGTAAACAACTTGTTGCTTCATTATTGGCTAGATTGAAGTTGGAAACAACTTGTAGCTTCATTCTAGACTCGTTTGAAGTTGAAAACAATTTGTAGCTTCATTTTCGGTTGTTTAAAATTAGAATCAACTTGTAGTTTCATTCTTGACTCGTTTGAGCCCGGAAACAACTTGTTGCTTCATTATTGGCTGGATTGAAGTTGGAAACAACTTGTAGCTTCATTCCAGACTCGTTTGAAGTTGAAAACAACTTGTAGCTTCATTTTCAGTTGTTTAAAATTAGAATCAACTTGTAGTTTCATTCTTGACTCGTTTGAGCCTGTAAACAACTTGTTGCTTCATTATTGGCTAGATCGAAGTTGGAAACAACTTGTAGCTTCATTCTAGACTCGTTTGAAGTTGAAAACAATTTGTAGTTTCATTCTTGACTCGTTTGAGCCCGGAAACAACTTGTTGTTTCATTATTGGCTGGATTGAAGTTGGAAACAACTTGTAGCTTCATTCCAGACTCGTTTGAAGTTGAACACAACTTGTAGCTTCATTTTCGGTTGTTTAAAATTAGAATCAACTTGTAGTTTCATTCTTGACTCGTTTGAGCCTGTAAACAACTTGTTGCTTCATTATTGGCTAGATTGAAGTTGGAAACAACTTGTAGCTTCATTCTAGACTCGTTTGAAGTTGAAAACAATTTGTAGTTTCATTCTTGACTCGTTTGAGCCCGGAAACAACTTGTTGTTTCATTATTGGCTGGATTGAAGTTGGAAACAACTTGTAGCTTCATTCCAGACTCGTTTGAAGTTGAAAACAACTTGTAGCTTCATTTTCGGTTGTTTAAAATTAGAATCAACTTGTAGTTTCATTCTTGACTCGTTTGAGCCTGTAAACAACTTGTTGCTTCATTATTGGCTAGATTGAAGTTGGAAACAACTTGTAGCTTCATTCTAGACTCGTTTGAAGTTGAAAACAATTTGTAGCTTCATTTTCGGTTGTTTAAAATTAGAATCAACTTGTAGTTTCATTCTTGACTCGTTTGAGCCTGTAAACAACTTGTTGCTTCATTATTGGCTAGATTGAAGTTGGAAACAACTTGTAGCTTCATTCTAGACTCGTTTGAAGTTGAAAACAATTGTAGCTTCATTTTCGGTTGTTTAAAATTAGAATCAACTTGTAGTTTCATTCTTGACTCGTTTGAGCCCGGAAACAACTTGTTGCTTCATTATTGGCTGGATTGAAGTTGGAAACAACTTGTAGCTTCATTCCAGACTCGTTTGAAGTTGAAAACAACTTGTAGCTTCATTTTCAGTTGTTTAAAATTAGAATCAACTTGTAGTTTCATTCTTGACTCGTTTGAGCCTGTAAACAACTTGTTGCTTCATTATTGGCTAGATTGAAGTTGGAAACAACTTGTAGCTTCATTCTAGACTCGTTTGAAGTTGAAAACAATTTGTAGTTTCATTCTTGACTCGTTTGAGCCCGGAAACAACTTGTTGTTTCATTATTGGCTGGATTGAAGTTGGAAACAACTTGTAGCTTCATTCCAGACTCGTTTGAAGTTGAAAACAACTTGTAGCTTCATTTTCGGTTGTTTAAAATTAGAATCAACTTGTAGTTTCATTCTTGACTCGTTTGAGCCTGTAAACAACTTGTTGCTTCATTATTGGCTAGATCGAAGTTGGAAACAACTTGTAGCTTCATTCTAGACTCGTTTGAAGTTGAAAACAATTTGTAGTTTCATTCTTGACTCGTTTGAGCCCGGAAACAACTTGTTGTTCATTATTGGCTGGATTGAAGTTGGAAACGACTTGTAGCTTCATTCCAGACTCGTTTGAAGTTGAACACAACTTGTAGCTTCATTTTCGGTTGTTTAAAATTAGAATCAACTTGTAGTTTCATTCTTGACTCGTTTGAGCCTGTAAACAACTTGTTGCTTCATTATTGGCTAGATTGAAGTTGGAAACAACTTGTAGCTTCATTCTAGACTCGTTTGAAGTTGAAAACAATTTGTAGCTTCATTTTCGGTTGTTTAAAATTAGAATCAACTTGTAGTTTCATTCTTGACTCGTTTGAGCCCGGAAACAACTTGTTGCTTCATTATTGGCTGGATTGAAGTTGGAAACAACATGTAGCTTCATTCCAGACTCGTTTGAAGTTGAAAACAACTTGTAGCTTCATTTTCAGTTGTTTAAAATTAGAATCAACTTGTAGTTTCATTCTTGACTCGTTTGAGCCTGTAAACAACTTGTTGCTTCATTATTGGCTAGATTGAAGTTGGAAACAACTTGTAGCTTCATTCTAGACTCGTTTGAAGTTGAAAACAATTTGTAGTTTCATTCTTGACTCGTTTGAGCCCGGAAACAACTTGTTGTTTCATTATTGGCTGGATTGAAGTTGGAAACAACTTGTAGCTTCATTCCAGACTCGTTTGAAGTTGAACACAACTTGTAGCTTCATTTTCGGTTGTTTAAAATTAGAATCAACTTGTAGTTTCATTCTTGACTCGTTTGAGCCTGTAAACAACTTGTTGCTTCATTATTGGCTAGATTGAAGTTGGAAACAACTTGTAGCTTCATTCTAGACTCGTTTGAAGTTGAAAACAATTTGTAGTTTCATTCTTGACTCGTTTGAGCCCGGAAACAACTTGTTGTTTCATTATTGGCTGGATTGAAGTTGGAAACAACTTGTAGCTTCATTCCAGACTCGTTTGAAGTTGAAACACAACTTGTAGCTTCATTTTCGGTTGTTTAAAATTAGAATCAACTTGTAGTTTCATTCTTGACTCGTTTGAGCCTGTAAACAACTTGTTGCTTCATTATTGGCTAGATTGAAGTTGGAAACAACTTGTAGCTTCATTCTAGACTCGTTTGAAGTTGAAAACAATTTGTAGCTTCATTTTCGGTTGTTTAAAATTAGAATCAACTTGTAGTTTCATTCTTGACTCGTTTGAGCCTGTAAACAACTTGTTGCTTCATTATTGGCTGATTGAAGTTGGAAACAACTTGTAGCTTCATTCTAGACTCGTTTGAAGTTGAAAACAATTTGTAGCTTCATTTTCGGTTGTTTAAAATTAGAATCAACTTGTAGTTTCATTCTTGACTCGTTTGAGCCTGGAAACAACTTGTTGCTTCATTATTGGCTAGATTGAAGTTGGAAACAACTTGTAGCTTCATTCTAGACTCGTTTGAAGTTGAAAACAACTTGTAGCTTCATTTTCGGTTGTTTAAAATTAGAATCAACTTGTAGTTTCATTCTTGACTCGTTTGAGCCCGTAAACAACTTGTTGCTTCATTATTGGCTGGATTGAAGTTGGAAACAACTTGTAGCTTCATTCCAGACTCGTTTGAAGTTGAAAACAACTTGTAGCTTCATTTTCGGTTGTTTAAAATTAGAATCAACTTGTAGTTTCATTCTTGACTCGTTTGAGCCTGTAAACAACTTGTTGCTTCATTATTGGCTAGATTGAAGTTGGAAACAACTTGTAGCTTCATTCTAGACTCGTTTGAAGTTGAAAACAATTTGTAGTTTCATTCTTGACTCGTTTGAGCCCGGAAACAACTTGTTGTTTCATTATTGGCTGGATTGAAGTTGGAAACAACTTGTAGCTTCATTCCAGACTCGTTTGAAGTTGAACACAACTTGTAGCTTCATTTTCGGTTGTTTAAAATTAGAATCAACTTGTAGTTTCATTCTTGACTCGTTTGAGCCTGTAAACAACTTGTTGCTTCATTATTGGCTAGATTGAAGTTGGAAACAACTTGTAGCTTCATTCTAGACTCGTTTGAAGTTGAAAACAATTTGTAGTTTCATTCTTGACTCGTTTGAGCCCGGAAACAACTTGTTGTTTCATTATTGGCTGGATTGAAGTTGGAAACAACTTGTAGCTTCATTCCAGACTCGTTTGAAGTTGAAAACAACTTGTAGCTTCATTTTCGGTTGTTTAAAATTAGAATCAACTTGTAGTTTCATTCTTGACTCGTTTGAGCCTGTAAACAACTTGTTGCTTCATTATTGGCTAGATTGAAGTTGGAAACAACTTGTAGCTTCATTCTAGACTCGTTTGAAGTTGAAAACAATTGTAGCTTCATTTTCGGTTGTTTAAAATTAGAATCAACTTGTAGTTTCATTCTTGACTCGTTTGAGCCTGGAAACAACTTGTTGCTTCATTATTGGCTAGATTGAAGTTGGAAACAACTTGTAGCTTCATTCCAGACTCGTTTGAAGTTGAAAACAACTTGTAGCTTCATTTTCAGTTGTTTAAAATTAGAATCAACTTGTAGTTTCATTCTTGACTCGTTTGAGCCCGGAAACAACTTGTTGCTTCATTATTGGCTGGATTGAAGTTGGAAACAACTTGTAGCTTCATTCCAGACTCGTTTGAAGTTGAAAACAACTTGTAGCTTCATTTTCAGTTGTTTAAAATTAGAATCAACTTGTAGTTTCATTCTTGACTCGTTTGAGCCTGTAAACAACTTGTTGCTTCATTATTGGCTAGATCGAAGTTGGAAACAACTTGTAGCTTCATTCTAGACTCGTTTGAAGTTGAAAACAATTTGTAGTTTCATTCTTGACTCGTTTGAGCCCGGAAACAACTTGTTGTTTCATTATTGGCTGGATTGAAGTTGGAAACAACTTGTAGCTTCATTCCAGACTCGTTTGAAGTTGAAACAACTTGTAGCTTCATTTTCGGTTGTTTAAAATTAGAATCAACTTGTAGTTTCATTCTTGACTCGTTTGAGCCTGTAAACAACTTGTTGCTTCATTATTGGCTAGATCGAAGTTGGAAACAACTTGTAGCTTCATTCTAGACTCGTTTGAAGTTGAAAACAATTTGTAGTTTCATTCTTGACTCGTTTGAGCCCGGAAACAACTTGTTGTTTCATTATTGGCTGGATTGAAGTTGGAAACGAACTTGTAGCTTCATTCCAGACTCGTTTGAAGTTGAACACAACTTGTAGCTTCATTTTCGGTTGTTTAAAATTAGAATCAACTTGTAGTTTCATTCTTGACTCGTTTGAGCCTGTAAACAACTTGTTGCTTCATTATTGGCTAGATTGAAGTTGGAAACAACTTGTAGCTTCATTCTAGACTCGTTTGAAGTTGAAAACAATTTGTAGCTTCATTTTCGGTTGTTTAAAATTAGAATCAACTTGTAGTTTCATTCTTGACTCGTTTGAGCCTGGAAACAACTTGTTGCTTCATTATTGGCTGGATTGAAGTTGGAAACAACTTGTAGCTTCATTCCAGACTCGTTTGAAGTTGAAAACAACTTGTAGCTTCATTTTCGTTGTTTAAAATTAGAATCAACTTGTAGTTTCATTCTTGACTCGTTTGAGCCTGGAAACAACTTGTTGCTTCATTATTG
This sequence comes from Daucus carota subsp. sativus, assembly GCF_001625215.2. Lineage (NCBI taxonomy): Eukaryota > Viridiplantae > Streptophyta > Magnoliopsida > Apiales > Apiaceae > Daucus > Daucus carota. Next base: position 16,474,991 of record NC_030387.2, on the reverse strand, counting down.
GCTAGATTGAAGTTGGAAACAACTTGTAGCTTCATTCTAGACTCGTTTGAAGTTGAAAACAATTGTAGCTTCATTTTCGGTTGTTTAAAATTAGAATCAACTTGTAGTTTCATTCTTGACTCGTTTGAGCCCGGAAACAACTTGTTGCTTCATTATTGGCTGGATTGAAGTTGGAAACAACTTGTAGCTTCATTCCAGACTCGTTTGAAGTTGAAAACAACTTGTAGCTTCATTTTCAGTTGTTTAAAATTAGAATCAACTTGTAGTTTCATTCTTGACTCGTTTGAGCCTGTAAACAACTTGTTGCTTCATTATTGGCTAGATCGAAGTTGGAAACAACTTGTAGCTTCATTCTAGACTCGTTTGAAGTTGAAAACAATTTGTAGTTTCATTCTTGACTCGTTTGAGCCCGAAAACAACTTGTTGTTTCATTATTGGCTGGATTGAAGTTGGAAACAACTTGTAGCTTCATTCCAGACTCGTTTGAAGTTGAAAACAACTTGTAGCTTCATTTTCGGTTGTTTAAAATTAGAATCAACTTGTAGTTTCATTCTTGACTCGTTTGAGCCTGTAAACAACTTGTTGCTTCATTATTGGCTAGATTGAAGTTGGAAACAACTTGTAGCTTCATTCTAGACTCGTTTGAAGTTGAAAACAATTTGTAGTTTCATTCTTGACTCGTTTGAGCCCGGAAACAACTTGTTGTTTCATTATTGGCTGGATTGAAGTTGGAAACAACTTGTAGCTTCATTCCAGACTCGTTTGAAGTTGAAACAACTTGTAGCTTCATTTTCGGTTGTTTAAAATTAGAATCAACTTGTAGTTTCATTCTTGACTCGTTTGAGCCTGTAAACAACTTGTTGCTTCATTATTGGCTAGATTGAAGTTGGAAACAACTTGTAGCTTCATTCTAGACTCGTTTGAAGTTGAAAACAATTTGTAGCTTCATTTTCGGTTGTTTAAAATTAGAATCAACTTGTAGTTTCATTCTTGACTCGTTTGAGCCCGGAAACAACTTGTTGCTTCATTATTGGCTGGATTGAAGTTGGAAACAACATGTAGCTTCATTCCAGACTCGTTTGAAGTTGAAAACAACTTGTAGCTTCATTTTCAGTTGTTTAAAATTAGAATCAACTTGTAGTTTCATTCTTGACTCGTTTGAGCCTGTAAACAACTTGTTGCTTCATTATTGGCTAGATCGAAGTTGGAAACAACTTGTAGCTTCATTCTAGACTCGTTTGAAGTTGAAAACAATTTGTAGTTTCATTCTTGACTCGTTTGAGCCCGGAAACAACTTGTTGTTTCATTATTGGCTGGATTGAAGTTGGAAACAACTTGTAGCTTCATTCCAGACTCGTTTGAAGTTGAACAACAACTTGTAGCTTCATTTTCGGTTGTTTAAAATTAGAATCAACTTGTAGTTTCATTCTTGACTCGTTTGAGCCCGGAAACAACTTGTTGCTTCATTATTGGCTGGATTGAAGTTGGAAACAACTTGTAGCTTCATTCCAGACTCGTTTGAAGTTGAAAACAACTTGTAGCTTCATTTTCGGTTGTTTAAAATTAGAATCAACTTGTAGTTTCATTCTTGACTCGTTTGAGCCTGTAAACAACTTGTTGCTTCATTATTGGCTAGATTGAAGTTGGAAACAACTTGTAGCTTCATTCTAGACTCGTTTGAAGTTGAAAACAATTTGTAGCTTCATTTTCGGTTGTTTAAAATTAGAATCAACTTGTAGTTTCATTCTTGACTCGTTTGAGCCCGGAAACAACTTGTTGCTTCATTATTGGCTGGATTGAAGTTGGAAACAACTTGTAGCTTCATTCCAGACTCGTTTGAAGTTGAAAACAACTTGTAGCTTCATTTTCGGTTGTTTAAAATTAGAATCAACTTGTAGTTTCACTCTTGACTCGTTTGAGCCTGTAAACAACTTGTTGCTTCATTATTGGCTAGATCGAAGTTGGAAACAACTTGTAGCTTCATTCTAGACTCGTTTGAAGTTGAAAACAATTTGTAGTTTCATTCTTGACTCGTTTGAGCCCGGAAACAACTTCTTGTTTCATTATTGGCTGGATTGAAGTTGGAAACAACTTGTAGCTTCATTCCAGACTCGTTTGAAGTTGAAACAACTTGTAGCTTCATTTTCGGTTGTTTAAAATTAGAATCAACTTGTAGTTTCATTCTTGACTCGTTTGAGCCTGTAAACAACTTGTTGCTTCATTATTGGCTAGATTGAAGTTGGAAACAACTTGTAGCTTCATTCTAGACTCGTTTGAAGTTGAAAACAATTTGTAGCTTCATTTTCGGTTGTTTAAAATTAGAATCAACTTGTAGTTTCATTCTTGACTCGTTTGAGCCCGGAAACAACTTGTTGCTTCATTATTGGCTGGATTGAAGTTGGAAACAACTTGTAGCTTCATTCCAGACTCGTTTGAAGTTGAAAACAACTTGTAGCTTCATTTTCAGTTGTTTAAAATTAGAATCAACTTGTAGTTTCATTCTTGACTCGTTTGAGCCTGTAAACAACTTGTTGCTTCATTATTGGCTAGATCGAAGTTGGAAACAACTTGTAGCTTCATTCTAGACTCGTTTGAAGTTGAAAACAATTTGTAGTTTCATTCTTGACTCGTTTGAGCCCGGAAACAACTTGTTGTTTCATTATTGGCTGGATTGAAGTTGGAAACAACTTGTAGCTTCATTCCAGACTCGTTTGAAGTTGAACACAACTTGTAGCTTCATTTTCGGTTGTTTAAAATTAGAATCAACTTGTAGTTTCATTCTTGACTCGTTTGAGCCTGTAAACAACTTGTTGCTTCATTATTGGCTAGATTGAAGTTGGAAACAACTTGTAGCTTCATTCTAGACTCGTTTGAAGTTGAAAACAATTTGTAGCTTCATTTTCGGTTGTTTAAAATTAGAATCAACTTGTAGTTTCATTCTTGACTCGTTTGAGCCCGGAAACAACTTGTTGCTTCATTATTGGCTGGATTGAAGTTGGAAACAACATGTAGCTTCATTCCAGACTCGTTTGAAGTTGAAAACAACTTGTAGCTTCATTTTCAGTTGTTTAAAATTAGAATCAACTTGTAGTTTCATTCTTGACTCGTTTGAGCCTGTAAACAACTTGTTGCTTCATTATTGGCTAGATTGAAGTTGGAACAACTTGTAGCTTCATTCTAGACTCGTTTGAAGTTGAAAACAATTTGTAGTTTCATTCTTGACTCGTTTGAGCCGGAAACAACTTGTTGTTTCATTATTGGCTGGATTGAAGTTGGAAACAACTTGTAGCTTCATTCCAGACTCGTTTGAAGTTGAACACAACTTGTAGCTTCATTTTCGGTTGTTTAAAATTAGAATCAACTTGTAGTTTCATTCTTGACTCGTTTGAGCCCGGAAAACAACTTGTTGCTTCATTATTGGCTGGATTGAAGTTGGAAACAACTTGTAGCTTCATTCCAGACTCGTTTGAAGTTGAAAACAACTTGTAGCTTCATTTTCGGTTGTTTAAAATTAGAATCAACTTGTAGTTTCATTCTTGACTCGTTTGAGCCTGTAAACAACTTGTTGCTTCATTATTGGCTAGATTGAAGTTGGAAACAACTTGTAGCTTCATTCTAGACTCGTTTGAAGTTGAAAACAATTTGTAGTTTCATTCTTGACTCGTTTGAGCCCGGAAACAACTTGTTGTTTCATTATTGGCTGGATTGAAGTTGGAAACAACTTGTAGCTTCATTCCAGACTCGTTTGAAGTTGAACACAACTTGTAGCTTCATTTTCGGTTGTTTAAAATTAGAATCAACTTGTAGTTTCATTCTTGACTCGTTTGAGCCTGGAAACAACTTGTTGCTTCATTATTGGCTAGATTGAAGTTGGAAACAACTTGTAGCTTCATTCCAGACTCGTTTGAAGTTGAAAACAACTTGTAGCTTCATTTTCAGTTGTTTAAAATTAGAATCAACTTGTAGTTTCATTCTTGACTCGTTTGAGCCTGTAAACAACTTGTTGCTTCATTATTGGCTAGATTGAAGTTGGAAACAACTTGTAGCTTCATTCTAGACTCGTTTGAAGTTGAAAACAATTTGTAGTTTCATTCTTGACTCGTTTGAGCCCGGAAACAACTTGTTGCTTCATTATTGGCTGGATTGAAGTTGGAAACAACTTGTAGCTTCATTCCAGACTCGTTTGAAGTTGAAAACAACTTGTAGCTTCATTCTTGACTCGTTTAGCCCGGAAAACAACTTGTTGCTTCATTATTGGCTAGATTGAAGTTGGAAACAACTTGTAGCTTCATTCAGACTCGTTTGAAGTTGAAACAAAATTTGTAGTTTCATTCTTGACTCGTTTGAGCCCGGAAACAACTTGTTGCTTCATTTTGGCTGGATTGAAGTTGGAAACAACTTGTAGCTTCATTCCAGACTCGTTTGAAGTTGAACACAACTTGTAGCTTCATTTTCGGTTGTTTAAAATTAGAATCAACTTGTAGTTTCATTCTTGACTCGTTTGAGCCTGTAAACAACTTGTTGCTTCATTATTGGCTAGATTGAAGTTGGAAACAACTTGTAGCTTCATTCCAGACTCGTTTGAAGTTGAAAACAATTGTAGCTTCATTTTCGTTGTTTAAAATTAGAATCAACTTGTAGTTTCATTCTTGACTCGTTTGAGCCTGAAACAACTTGTTGCTTCATTATTGGCTAGATTGAAGTTGGAAACAACTTGTAGCTTCATTCTAGACTCGTTTGAAGTTGAAAACAATTGTAGTTTCATTCTTGACTCGTTTGAGCCCCGGAAACAACTTGTTGTTTCATTATTGGCTGGATTGAAGTTGGAAACAACTTGTAGCTTCATTCCAGACTCGTTTGAAGTTGAAAACAACTTGTAGCTTCATTTTCGGTTGTTTAAAATTAGAATCAACTTGTAGTTTCATTCTTGACTCGTTTGAGCCTGTAAACAACTTGTTGCTTCATTATTGGCTAGATTGAAGTTGGAAACAACTTGTAGCTTCATTCTAGACTCGTTTGAAGTTGAAAACAATTGTAGCTTCATTTTCGGTTGTTTAAAATTAGAATCAACTTGTAGTTTCATTCTTGACTCGTTTGAGCCTGGAAACAACTTGTTGCTTCATTATTGGCTGGATTGAAGTTGGAACAACTTGTAGCTTCATTCCAGACTCGTTTGAAGTTGAAAACAACTTGTAGCTTCATTTTCGGTTGTTTAAAATTAGAATCAACTTGTAGTTTCATTCTTGACTCGTTTGAGCCTGTAAACAACTTGTTGCTTCATTATTGGCTAGATTGAAGTTGGAAACAACTTGTAGCTTCATTCTAGACTCGTTTGAAGTTGAAAACAATTTGTAGCTTCATTTTCGGTGTTTAAAATTAGAATCAACTTGTAGTTTCATTCTTGACTCGTTTGAGCCCGGAAACAACTTGTTGCTTCATTATTGGCTGGATTGAAGTTGGAAACAACTTGTAGCTTCATTCCAGACTCGTTTGAAGTTGAAAACAACTTGTAGCTTCATTTTCGGTGTTTAAAATTAGAATCAACTTGTAGTTTCATTCTTGACTCGTTTGAGCCTGTAAACAACTTGTTGCTTCATTATTGGCTAGATTGAAGTTGGAAACAACTTGTAGCTTCATTCTAGACTCGTTTGAAGTTGAAAACAATTTGTAGTTTCATTCTTGACTCGTTTGAGCCCGGAAACAACACTTGTTGCTTCATTATTGGCTGGATTGAAGTTGGAAACAACTTGTAGCTTCATTCCAGACTCGTTTGAAGTTGAAAACAACTTGTAGCTTCATTTTCGGTTGTTTAAAATTAGAATCAACTTGTAGTTTCATTCTTGACTCGTTTGAGCTGTAAACAACTTGTTGCTTCATTATTGGCTAGATTGAAGTTGGAAACAACTTGTAGCTTCATTCTAGACTCGTTTGAAGTGAAAACAATTTGTAGTTTCATTCTTGACTCGTTTGAGCCGGAAACAACTTGTTGCTTCATTATTGGCTGGATTGAAGTTGGAAACAACTTGTAGCTTCATTCCAGACTCGTTTGAAGTTGAAAACAACTTGTAGCTTCATTCTTGACTCGTTTGAGCCTGGAAACAACTTGTTGCTTCATTATTGGCTAGATTGAAGTTGGAAACAACTTGTAGCTTCATTCTAGACTCGTTTGAAGTTAAAAACAATTTGTAGTTTCATTCTTGACTCGTTTGAGCCCGGAAACAACTTGTTGCTTCATTATTGGCTGGATTGAAGTTGGAAACAACTTGTAGCTTCATTCAGACTCGTTTGAAGTTGAAAACAACTTGTAGCTTCATTTTCGGTTGTTTAAAATTAGAATCAACTTGTAGTTTCATTCTTGACTCGTTTGAGCCTGGAAACAACTTGTTGCTTCATTATTGGCTGGATTGAAGTTGGAAACAACTTGTAGCTTCATTCCAGACTCGTTTGAAGTTGAAAACAACTTGTAGCTTCATTTTCGGTGTTTAAAATTAGAATCAACTTGTAGTTTCATTCTTGACTCGTTTGAGCCTGTAAACAACTTGTTGCTTCATTATTGGCTAGATTGAAGTTGGAAACAACTTGTAGCTTCATTCTAGACTCGTTTGAAGTTGAAAATCAATTTTGTAGTTTCATTCTTGACTCGTTTGAGCCTGGAAACAACTTGTTGCTTCATTATTGGCTAGATTGAAGTTGGAAACAACTTGTAGCTTCATTCCAGACTCGTTTGAAGTTGAAAACAACTTGTAGCTTCATTTTCGGTTGTTTAAAATTAGAATCAACTTGTAGTTTCATTCTTGACTCGTTTGAGCCGGTAAACAACTTGTTGCTTCATTATTGGCTAGATTGAAGTTGGAACAACTTGTAGCTTCATTCCAGAC